>NC_068442.1:21224331-21417157 GCF_023373465.1 Oncorhynchus keta
AGTAGAGCTTGGTTCCTGTAGCTTGAGGAAGCACATGGCCAGGTTGAGGTGAGCAGCCAAACGCAGGGCTTGAGCCTTCTGCTCCTCCCCCTCAGGTAAACTTGATTCATTCTCCAGCCAGGACACAATCCTCTTATACTGGACAGACGCTTGGCGATACTTTCCCTCCTACACACAAACACATATCATATTACATCCTGTGTAAATCTGCACCAATGTTTGAAGCTACTTCCCTTCACACAACAGAAATGTTAATACACACCCACCTTGAAGTACTGTGTTCCCTTCTCCTTGACAATGATGCTCTGCTCCAGTTTCTCTGCAGAGTTCATTTCCCAGGATTCCTTGGCCTGTGGAACAGGAAATACTTTAGTCAGCCAGCTAGCATATCACTTCTCAGAACACCAGACACATCTAGGGAACGTTCAGTAGGCAAAATGTGTGGAAATGCCATGAACAAAATGCAGAAGGGATGTTTCTGGACAGGGCCGTCTAGTTGATATGGCTAAAGGGTCATACCTTCTCGAAGGTGGTCAGTTTGAGTTTGTACTGCAGAGTGGCTTCACCAGGAATATTGTACTTGCTGTTGCCTGTGTTTCCATAGCCATACCTTCACACACACACACACACACACACACACACACACACTTAGATATACAGAGCACAGGCTGCTGAGGGGAGAACAGCTCATAATGGCTCACATGGAAACCATGTGTTTAATACCATTCCGCTCCAGTCATTAACACGAGCCCGTTCTCCCCAATTAAGGTGCCACCAACCTCCTGTGATATAGAGTGCAGAAAACTCAGCTAATATGCCCAGAAAACACACAATTACACATTTCTCAAAACAACATAGTACACTAGGTTTGTAGTGGGTATTACTTGGGTTTGATGATGAAGAGGGACTCCTCTCCCTGCTCCATGGCCATCAGGGCTTTTTCCACTCCGCTTGGCAGACCCAGGCTCTCTCCATCTCCCAACTCAAACTTCAGCTCCCTCTTGTCAAACACCTTGCCCTCACAGCTGCCCTCCAAACACACTGCAGGGGAAAGAGAAAGATGGGTGTGTGAGAGCTGGTAGGTCTTAGTTTGGTTTGGCGTATCCCTGTTCCTTATTGATGATACGTTTGTGTGCGCGCTCGTACCTTCTACAGCAGCTCCTTCATTAGGCTTGGTGTATCCCTCTCCCTTAGTGATGATGCGACGGATGATTCCTCCATCCTCTCCCTCAGTGATGTCCTCCCCCCGAAACTCAAACAACTCCACCTAACACACACAAAACATTCAATTTGAGCACTCTTACAAAGTCACACGTCAATGTTGGCACAGAATGTGTATCTCAAAATCACAACTTCTAAATCCCTGACAGACAGAGGGTTACCTGGAAGACAAGTGTAGCGTTGGGGGGTATCTTCGGGGGGCTGCCAGCAGTGCCGTAGGCATACTCTGGTTTACAGATCAGCTGGCTGATCTCTCCTACTTTCATAGTAGCCACTCCCAGGTCCCACGCCTTGATGACCTGGCCTACACACACACACACACACACACACACACAGTTATAGTAGCCACATCAAGGTCCAACACCTTGATCACCTGGCCTACACTAACAGACACACACCTTTGCCCAGCTCAAAGGAAAACTTCTCTCCTCGTTCACGACTGGAGTCAAACGGGGTTCCATCCAGCAGGGTGCCAACATAGTGAACAAACACCTTGTCCCCAGTCATAGGCAGCTCTGTCCCTGTGCCTTCCTGCTTCACCAACTAGAGATGGAGGTGAGGTAGAGACTGAAGATTAGTGGTGCTGTAGCAATGTATGTGGTCTAGTACACTGAACAAAAATTCAACCTAACATGTAAAGTTTCATGAGCTGAAATAAAAGATCCCAGAAATGGTTCAATACAAACAAAAAGCTTATTTTTCTCTAATTTGTTTTACATTCCTGTTCTTGCGCCTTTATCCTTTGTCAAGAGAATCCATCCACCTAACAGGTGTGGCATATCAAGAAGCTGATTAAACAGTATGATCATTACACAGGTGCACCTTGTGCCGGGGGCAATAAAAGGCCACTAAATTGTGCAGTTTTGTCAAACAAGGCCACAGATGCTTCAAGTTGAGGGATCGTACAATTGGCATGCGGGCAGCAGGAATGTCCACCAGAGCTGTTGCGAGAGAATTGAATGTTAATTTCTCTACCATAAAATGTAATTTGAGAATTTGGCAGTATGTCCAAAAGGCATTATAGAAATTGGCAGTACATCCAACCATGTTCGGGATGCCCTGGGTCGACATTGTGTTCCAGTTTCAGCCAATATCCAGCAACGTTGCACAGCCTTTGAAGAGGAGCGGGCCAACATTTCACACACCACAATCAACAGCCTGATCAACTCTATGTGAAGGAAATGTGTAGCGCTACATGAGGCAAATAATGGTCACACCAGATACTGACTGGTTTTCTGATCCACGCCCCTACCCCCCTTTTTTTAAGGTATCCGTTTTCCTAGTCATGTGAAATCCATAGATTACAGCATAATGCGTTTATTTCATAACTCAGTAAAGTCTGAAATTGTTGGATGTTGCGTGTATTGGTCTCCAATGGAATGCTGCACGGTTGTTACCAGAGGCAGTTGCAGCACCTTCTGTGTGTGGTGCATACCTTAGATATATTATTGTCTCGGCCGAAGGCCAACATCATGGTGGAAAGACATATGAACTTAAAGGTTATAGATCTGCTGGCTATCGAAGATGTGGGTAGCTAGCCAGTTAGCTTGCTAACCATGTAAGTCCAACATGTTTATCGCTGGCTAACGTTAGCAAACGGCAAAACCCAAATGTTGCCAATTCAGTCGTTGTACTGCGCAAAACCATCTAAGCTGTATTAAGTTAACCTAGCTAACCAAATGACGAAAATAAAATGTTAGAATTAGTTTAGGCTACCGTAGTTCTGGTAATATCATGCATTGCATTGGCTAGGTAAGCGAGCAAGCTCACGTTAGCTAAGCTAGCTGACGAACTAACGTAGCTTTCTCAGTTACCTTTAAAACCCCTCCATCTTTCTTCTGCGTGATATCCTCTCCCTCCATCGGGATGTTGTTCTGTTCTTCGTTGGTCACCTCTTCAGCAGTCATAGCCCTGGAGCCCCTGGCCTGAAACAATGTCTGCTGACGTTAGCTAGCTAACAATACGGCTGGCTAGCAGGGCGCAAGCTAGGTAGATAACTATGGTTCGGAAAGGAGAGCTGCGCCACAAATCAGCTAGATCAAGAATCCGTTTGTCTTGTTAGCTATATTTCGCACATTTAGTGCCAAATTATGCCGGATATCGACCGTTGTGCACCAGTCTCCAAACTGAATGTTTGCTATTGAGCTGCTTGGCTAATAAGTCAAGGGGTCCACGTTGCTGTGTTGTTTGCTTAGTTCTATAGCATCTGGAGGAAAAGCCGAGAACTTTCCAGATACGCAGCGAGGAAAGGGGGGTGGCGGAATTGTCATCGTCGTTTGAAGCAAGTGACTCAATTGCCGTCTAACGAAACACACATAATGTCCATTAGCTCACACATTGTTTTATGGTGTGATAAACACATGTATTGGGATCTTTTTTAAACAATGTTTTATTTGGGGGAAAGCTGGCGTCTTCAGGACAACTCGGAAACGTAACATTTCGACTTGTAAACACGTTGTAGAAAGATGAGGCCCGAGTTTCCCAATTGGAAATGGTCAGAATCAACTAATATGAAGCTCTACGCAAAAACTTGCTTTAATTTTAACTCGGAGTTTTCGACTTGTCATGAATAAACTCTCTCTTAAATAATACATTTTTCTTCAAATAAAAGCCCAGTCAGCCCAGCAGTGTTCATGATAATTTAGAACTCGGAAATGTCCGACTTGGAAACTAGTTGTAGAAAGATGACGTTTGGAAACGATCAGAATCAACCAATAGGAGGCTCTATGCTCTTTTTAACTCAGAGGTTCCGAATTTCAGAGTAGTTGTGAACACGCATGAGGTCTGAGCATAGATGACAGAGAAAGAGACATCTATCACTGGCAAAAAAAAAATCTAGTCAGGGTGGGTGAACAGGGAAGGGAAAATTGAGCACGTTCGAGTGGATCACTTTGTCAAGACCAGGGGAGAATGACTGCCCCCTTTCTTTGAAGACACTAAAAGTTTAAGGCCGAACGCAGTACTGCAGGCATGTTTCTAAGACAATACTGGTACCAATAATTGCTTCTAATACACCACATGTATCTCCTTGAAGTTATTATTTAAAAAATGCACACAGGGACGCTTAAAGTGTAGATAACACGGTCACCACCGATAAATCCATGATTATCGAAAACTTCAACAAGCATTTCTCAACGGCTGGCCATGCCTTCCGCCTGGCTACTCCAACCTCGGCCAACAGCTCCCCCCCGCAGCTACTCGCCCAAGCCTCTCCAGGTTCTCCTTTACCCAAATCCAGATAGCAGATGTTCTGAAAGAGCTGCAAAACCTGGACCCGTACAAATCAGCTGGGCTTGACAATCTGGACCCTCTATTTCTGAAACTATCCGCCGCCATTGTCGCAACCCCTATTACCAGCCTGTTCAACCTCTCTTTCATATCGTCTGAGATCCCCAAGGATTGGAAAGCTGCCGCAGTCATCCCCCTCTTCAAAGGGGGAGACACCCTGGACCCAAACTGTTACAGAGCTATATCCATCCTGCCCTGCCTATCTAAGGTATTCGAAAGCCAAGTCAACAAACAGGTCACTGACCATCTCGAATCCCACCGTACCTTCTCCGCTGTGCAATCTGGTTTCCGAGCCGGTCACGGGTGCACCTCAGCCACGCTCAAGGTACTAAACGATATCATAACCGCCATCGATAAAAGACAGTACTATGCAGCCGTCTTCATCGACCTTGCCAAGGCTTTCGACTCTGTCAATAACCATATTCTTATCGGCAGACTCAGAAGCCTCGGTTTTTCGGATGACTGCCTTGCCTGGTTCACCAACTACTTTGCAGACAGAGTTCAGTGTGTCAAATCGGAGGGCATGCTGTCCGGTCCTCTGGCAGTCTCTATGGGGGTGCCACAGGGTTCAATCCTCAGGCCGACTCTTTTCTCTGTATATATCAATGATGTTGCTGTTGCTGCGGGCGATTCCCTGATCCACCTCTACGCAGACGACACCATTCTATATACATCCGTCCCGTCCTTGGACACTGTGCTATCTAACCTCCAAACGAGCTTCAATGCCATACAACACTCCTTCCGTGGCCTCCAACTGCTCTTAAATGCTAGTAAAACCAAATGCATGCTTTTCAACCATTCGCTGCCTGCACACGCCGCCAAACTTACCCTAGTAAAACTGACTATCCTACCGATCCTCGACTTCGGCGATGTCATCTAAAAAATTGCCTCCAACACTCTACTCACTAAACCGGATGCAGTTTATCACAGTGCCATCAGTTTTGTCACTAAAGCACCTTATACCACCCACCACTGCGACCTGTATGCTCTAGTCGGCTGGCCCTCGCTACATATTCGTCGCCAGACCCACTGGCTCCAGGTCATCTACAAGTCCATGCTAGGCAAAGCTCCGCCTTATCTCAGTTCACTGGTCACGATGGCAACACCCATCCGTAGCACGCGCTCCAGCAGGTGTATCTCACTGATCATCCCTAAAGCCAACACCTCATTTGGCCGCCCTTCGTTCCAGTTCTCTGCTGCCTGTGACTGGAACGAATTGCAAAAATCGCTGAAGTTGGAGACTTTTATCTCCCTCACCAACTTCAAACATCTGCTATCTGAGCAGCTAACCGATCGCTGCAGCTGTACATAGTCTATCGGTAAATAGCCCACCCATTTTTACCTACCTCATCCCCATACTGTTTTTATTTATTTACTTTTCTGCTCTTTTGCACACCAATATCTCTACCTGTACATGACCATCTGATAATTTATCACTCCAGTGTTAATCTGCAAAATTGTAATTATTCGCCTACCTCCTCATGCCTTTTGCACACATTGTATATAGACTCCCCTTTTTTTCTACTGTGTTATTGACTTGTTAATTGTTTACTCCATGTGTAACTCTGTGTTGTCTGTTCACACTGCTATGATTTATCTTGGCCAGGTCGCAGTTGCAAATGAGAACTTGTTCTCAACTAGCCTACCTGGTTAGATAAAGGTGAAATAAAAAATCAATCTTAAATGGATCATTGTTTATTATCAGTTAACTGGAGAAGTTCCAACAAACTTGATGCACCATAGTGAACGTCTGTCAGGAGCTCTAACGGGGCAGTCCCATTAGATTGCTTATATATAGACAAGTTATATTTGCATCATTTAGCTTATTCATAATTCATTCATCATTAATGTTTGCTTAATTCATGTGACAGACAAATACTGGGTCATGTATATGACAGACCAACACCTCACAAGGCCTTTTCCTTGCCGAGACCTTGACACTGAGATATCTTTCATTCTCAAAACAAGGGTCTGGGCGTACTGCCAAATTGCAGATACTGATAGTGAGGATATGCTTAGTGAGTCACTTGCATGAACACAGGAAACAGTTATTAGTAAAGCACATGAATAGAGCACAGAAATTGATTTTTAGAAAAGCACAAAAACAAAAATGTCCATGGTGCTGGAGATCAGAGGTGTCCGGTGTGATAATGGCAGATTGAGTAGTGCAGAAGGTGTCGTATGCTGAGGCAGTGAAGAGAGTAGTAGAGGAAGATGGGTTCAGGGTGAGGGACCCTAAGAGGATCCCAATGAGTAGGCTGAGGCCAATAGAGAGTGATAGGAATAACATGCTACTCCATCTGACTATGTTTTTTTTCTTCATCTGACTATGTTTTTTCTCATGGTCCGAGAGCATCTGGTGGTTGCACACTGCTACTCATTTCTCCAAAGTGGAGCTTTTCTCTTTTCTCCCTCTCTCACCTGTCCATCTCCTCATTTGAATTCCATGCTGTCACTGTCACTTGTCCACTCAAGCTTAACATTGTTGTCATCTGCCCACCAGGTGTCCTTAGAGAGTTCCTCAATGAGCTTGACACCTTGGTAAGCTAAATTCCTGACGATGGCTCACTGCTCTTCGTACTTGGCGACTTCAACTTCCCAACATCTTCCAGTTGGCACTATCCATTCAGGCAGGTAGCGTTCTCCTGGCATCCGCTAAACCCAGATTCGTCCGTCGGACTGCCAGATGGTGAAGCGTGACTCATCACTCCAGAGAACGCGTTTCCACTGCTCCAGAGTCCAATGGAGGCCAGCGTTACACCACTCCAGCTGACACTTGGCATTGCACATGGTGATCTTGGGCTTGTGTGTGGCTGCTCGGCCATGGAAACCCATTTCCTGTTCCTGACGAACAGTTCATGTTCTGATGTTGCTTCCAGAGGCAGTTTGGAATTCAGTAGTGACAGTTGCAACCTAGGACAGACCATTTTTATGCGCTACGTGCTTCAGCATCGGCGGTTCCTTTCTGTGAGCTTGTGTGGCCTACTACTTCGCTACTGAGCCATTGTTGTTCCCAGATGTTTCCAATTCACAATAACAGCACTTGCAGTTGAGCGGGGCAGATCTAGCAGGGCAGACATTTGACAAATTTACTTGTTTGAAAGGTGGCATCCTATGATGGTGCCACGTTGAATGTTCCTGAGCTCTTCAGTAAGGCCATTCTACTGCCAATATTTGTCTATGGAGATTGCATGGCTGTGTGCTCGATTTTATACACCTGTCAACAACGGGTGTGACTGCAATAGCCAAATCCACTAATTTGAAGGGGTGTTCACATACTTTTGTATATACTGTATAGTGTATATTAAATATTCCCACAGCACCCCCCCTCGCACCACCTCCCAAAATAAAAAATACTTTTGTGAACTAACACTCACATGTTACTATCCCCCCCCTTACAGCTCTGACTTGGCTGATAGTAAGTGCATTTTTCCTCAATAAAGTAGCTATAACTGTGATATGTGGTTGCCCCAACTAGATATCTTAAGATGAATGCACAAACTGTAAGTCTCTCTGGCTAAGAGGGTCTGCTAAATGACACATTTTTTTATTTCATACTACAGAATAGTAGGCTGCATGCACCTATACTATTTGTTGCGGCCCGCCATAATACAGAAGAATATATATATTTTTAAGTTGGCTGTTATCTTTGCATCAGGTGACAGAAATCTAAATTCACTACCAGAACTTTGAAAAGTTTATTTAATTGTACTTTCTTTTGGATATATTATCTCACATTCCTACTGCCAAAAGGACCAACCACACGGACAACCAGTAAAGTATGTTAAAATACTTTTATTCAAAATTCTGGCTTGTAAGTGGACATTTTCCAAAGAAATGTATGGCATTAATCTCAGACTGTGAACCAGAGGTATCACAGTCTACTTGTCAGGCAACCTATACTAGATGTGCATTTCCCTTTCTAAAAAGTTTTTACAGTACTGATAATTACAACTGTTGTATACCTGAGGCAGCAGGAGCATTATTATCAGTTATGAAGTAGGCTGGTGCTCCCCATTTCCCCTACCAGCCATACCCCATCCAGGAGCAGTTCATGCAGGCCCTGTACACTGCACTGGAGCACGACAAAGTCGTCATCTTTGAGAGCCTCACTGGAACAGTGTTTGTGTGTGTTAATTTATGTGTATTAATGTGCATGTGATTCTGTCTGTCTGTGTGTGTGTGTGTTCCAAAACAAATCACCGTGTCTGATATGTGGAGCTCTGAGCTGGCTGACGGATCATGCGGAGAAGAAGAGACAGGAGGCAGACAGACTGCCTGCAGGGGCACAGAGGTAGATCTCTCTCCATCCCCCCATCCTCCTCTGATGAGCCTAACTGGATCACTGACTTTGTGCAGAAAAAGGCAAAGCGGGACCTGGTGTCTAAACTGAAGGTAGTGGAGTAGTTGGGGGGTCTTGGAGGTAGCTCGGTGTCGATGTGACTTACTTGTTTGCCGATTGTCAGCATCACATTGTGTGTGTGTCTGTGTGTCAGAATGAAGAGCTGCGGAGGAAGAAGAGGGAGGAAGCCTGGAAATCGAACAATCACAGAGTTAGGAGAAGAACCGAATACCAATAGGGTTCGGGAGTTACCCCTCCAACGAAGATTCCCTGACCCCGCCCTAACCTCCCTGTGTGCGATCCTAGAAGTGAAAGTGTGGGCTGGCCTCTAACTGAGGATATGTTCTCCGGAAAAGGGTGGGGCTTTACAGGAGTGCTGATTGGTCTGAGCTGTCTTATTATGGGAGCCATCTTCCTAATACACTATGATCCATCCGAGAATGCAGAAGGTGGTAACTTGACCCATAGTGTAGATGGTGAGGATTTTGTATTAACCAAGTATAAGAGATCACTTGATCTCGGTAAACAGGAAGTGAGTGGAGATCAGGAAGGATGTCTCAGTTGAGTTCTATGTAGACCAAATAGGGTCTCTGACCCCGTGGCAATCTAGGACTATGAGCCATTATGGAAGATATCTGTGCAGGTCCCCGTGTAGTTCATGGAAACAGGTCATAGCTCACACCGAGAGAGAGGGCTATATAAATCCACATACCCAGTATGGAAGAAGGTGGAGTATAGTGAAGGTGAGGGTTTTTGACTGTAATCCGGAGCAAGGGAAATATTGCGTAAAGGTACGAATTACCATTAAAAAATGTAAAGGAAGAGGATCTCGGGTTATGGTATGTTGGATTTGATCAAGTTTCGGTTGATACCCTAGTGCCATTCCGGGTAGAAGAGGTTAGGGCAGGTGATAGTCAGCCAGAATACAAGCAGAGCCCCTGACAAAACAGATACTGACCGTGGAGTCATGCACTCAGGGTAATGGCCTGTATGGTAAAGCTGTTCATGAGGGCAGGGAAGCCGGACAATGACAGTTGCATTGATCTGCATTATCTGTATCCCCATGTGCCCATAACATCCAGACTTCCCCCTTTCACAGTTACAGGAGGACATTATTATTGTATGGCTCGATACATCACACACGGATGGGACGTATGGGAAGTAAGAACATGCAATAGGACAGAGAACGTTACAACAGACAAGACAATGAGGGACCTGACTGGGTGGTTGAGTTCCGAGGACTTTAGTAAGATAAAAAGGCCTAGAGCGGATGTCTGGCGGTTGTGTGGAGGTATGAAGCTGTGGCCCCACCTGCCTACAAATTGGAACAGTGCAGTGCAGTTAGGCATGCCCTTCACCCTTATCAAACGCAAAGACCTAGGGCCAGGCAGAAGAGAAAGAAGGAGTGCTCTGTCTGGATCTTTTGACAATAGAGTTTACATTGATAGCATTGGGGTTCCAAAGGGGGGTACCTGATGAGTTCTGGATTGGAATCAAGCATCTTCTGGTGGTAACAGCTGCAACTAGTTTGATGGTATGGTAGAATAGAATATATGTTACTGGCTGAAATATATATGTTACTAGTGGTGGGTGTATGAGGTTCGGAGCAGAATGTTGTACTTTCATCCCCGATAACACAGCTCCAGACGGATCAGTGACCAAGGCCCTGGCTGGTTTAACCACATTAGCTCACAAATTGGCAGAGAACTCTGGGGTATATAATGCTCTAACAAATTGGTTTGATAGTGTGTTTGGGAAATGGAAAAATGTCATAATCACTGTGTGGTGGGCAACTTTCACCTGTATGAGTGTTTTGGTTCTGTGTGGAGGTTGTTTGATTCCGTGTATGAGAGGTTTGGTTACCAGGACTCTGGAGAGGTCAATGACGCAACAGATTCCGAGCTCCGGCCAGTGGGATGACAAATACAGGCCTCCAGGCCTAGGAGATGGCTCCGTTTCTTTTAACTAGGAGCCAACAGGAAGTGTTAAGAAGTGTTAGGATACCTAATGTAGGCCTATAACAGTCATTGATGAATAAGGAATTAAAATACATATATTGGTTTTGTGAGGTTGATTTTGAGTGACATTGACAATATTAATACAAATAGATGTGTAATTTTTTGTTGTTAATGTTTAGGCAATAATTAACAGTATTTCAATCTGTCACTGTATAACATATGAAAATGTATTTGAATCATAGCAGACAAGGAACTGTGGCAGACAACTTATGACCACTGTGAATCTGATAACAGGGAAGGAGGTCTCCCCACCCAGAGAGGGAAGAAACCGTTGGGCTTAATAAGCAATGTATTGGTCTGGATTATTCTTGTATACAATTGATGTATCAGTGTGTATTATTTAGACATTAAGGGAGGATTGTTAATGGGATTTATCTGTTAATTGAATGATTAGAATATTCCACCCTGAAACCATATAATTTTATGGAATTGATTAGAACGTATACAATTATAATCAATAAATGTGTAGTTCTAATCAGAATTAGGGTAAAACAATATAGCTAATGTTTATGTCTTTATGGTATTTTAAAGACAGACTGTCTGAGCAAAATTCGGCGCCGACCTGACTAGAGATTTGGGAGAGAACGAGGAGTACGTCTCAAGGTCTCCCTAATCTCTGACGGCTGGGTAGTGAGACAGTATGTGCGTAGGATACCTTCTGTTAGTGTGAAGGTGTGCGTAGCAGGACATTGTGTGCTAATGTTAGTGTCAATGTGTGTGCGTATGGTTGTGTGAGTGTGTGTGCGTGAGAAGCCAGTATAAAATTAATTGTTTTGTATTCTTGACTTTAGAACATTCCCGTGAATAAACATTTGACAATTGTAGACTGGGCCTCTGTCTGTTTTAATTTCAATCAGTATCTTACAAATCCTGATTTAGCAGACTGAGTTTTTTGATTGAATTGGTTTATGAACATTGAGAACATAACTATCTTAACACTATCCTACATCCATTAATTGTTAGTCTATGGCTTAGTCACACTCACACTCTGTTCTGTTTCAGCCTCATTCTGGTGGGAGGAGTCCAGGCCAGGCTGTGATAGAGAACCTCTATATGAAGACTGTCAATCAATCCATAGTTACTCCATATATACACCTTCTCAGTACAGGTAACATATCTACCTACAGTATACTGAACAAAAATATAAACACAACATGTAAAGTGTTGGTCCCATGTTTCATGAGCTGAAATAAAAGATCCCAGAAATGTTACATACGCACAGAAATCTTAATTTTCTCAAATGTTGTGCACACATTTGTTTACGTCGCTGTTATTGAGCATTTCTCCTTTGCCAAAATAATCCATCCACCTGACAGGTGTGGCATATCAAGAAGCTGATTGAAACAGCATGATCATTACACAGGTGAACCTTGTGCCGTGGACAATAAAAGGCCATTCAAAAATGTGCAGTTTTATCACACAACACAATGCCACAGATGTCAAGGTTTGAGGGAGCGTGCAATTAGCATGCGGACTGCAGGAATGTCCACCAGAGCTGTTGTCAGAGAATTTAATGTTAATTTCTCTACCATAAGCCACCTCCATTTCAGAGAATGTGGCAGTATGTCCAACCGACCTCACCACCTTAGACCACGTGTAACCACGTCAGAACAGGACTTCCACATCTGGCTTCTTCCCCTGTGGGATGGAGTGAGATGAGCCGCCTGGACAGCTGATAAAACTGAGGGTTTGCACAACCAAAGAATTGACAAAACTGTTAGAAACTGTCTAAGGGAAGCTCATCTGCGTGCTCGTCGTCCTCACCAGGGTCTTGACCTGATTGCAGTTTGGCGACGTAAACAACTTCAGTGGGTAAATGCTCACCTTCGATGGCCACTGGCACCCTGGAGAAGTGTGCTCTTCACGGATGAATCCCGGTTTCAACTGTACTGGGCAGATGGCAGATGGCGTCGAGTGGGCGAGTGGTTTGCCCCATGGTGGGGTTATGGTATGGGCAGGCATAAGCTACGGCCAACAAACACAATTGTATTTTATCTATGGCAGTTTGAATGCACAGATACCATGATGAGATCCTGAGGCCCATTGTCGTGCCATTCATCTGCCGCCATCACCTCATGTTTCAGCATGATAATACACTGCCTCATGTCGCAAGGATCTGTACACAATTCCTTGAAGCTGAAAATGTCCCAGTTCTTCCAAAGCCTGCATACTCACCAGACCCATGTCACCAATTGAGCATGTTTGGGATGGTCTGGACATATGTGTAAAACCGCTTGTTCCAGTTTCCGCCAATATCCATCAACTTTGCACAGCCATTGAAGAGGAGTGGGACAACATTCCACAGGCCACAATCAACAGCCTGATCAACTCTATGTAAAGGAGATGTGTAGCACTGTATTTGGCAAATGATGGCCACACCAGGTACTGATTTCTTTTTTTTTAGGTGTCTGTGACCAACAGATGCATATCTTTATTCCCAGTCATGTGAAATCCATAATGAATCCTAATGAATTTATTTCAATTGACTGATTTCCCTATATGAACTGTAACTCAGTAAAATCTTTGAAATTGTTGCATGTTGTGCTGTTTTTGTTCAGTATATATCTCAAGATATCCTGGCCTAATCAATCAATCTGTACCCCTAATCAATCAATCAATCAATCAATCTTCTGGGGATGACAATTTCCTCTCCTCGTCACATCACAGAGACTATGCGTGTATTGTTCTGTGTGACCGACACTGCTCCCTACCTGCAACGCTGGCCAAACTCCCCGACTAGATCAGAGCACACACACCAGCTTCGGCACCGCTTTCGCTGGCCTGCGATGAGTAATCAGACACACAGTCGCATACACACACACACACAGTCGCACACACACTCCTGTAGAGCACAACCCTGGAGCACAGGACCTCTGACCCAACACTTCTCTCTCTTCATGGAAAAGAAAAGACAACAGCAGCAGCTATGAGAGGAAGGTGAAGTGGAAAGAGTGAGGCCAGGCGTGTACACCTTGTCAAAAAAGTTAAGCTGCTTCACCTCTCTCAGCCTGGAGCCAGGACTTCTGATTGGACAAGAGTCTCTCTCTCTTCAATTGGAGGGATGTTCATATCAAAAGCACATATACACACACACTCGTTGAAGCATATACAGCACAGTGCCTTCAGAAAGTATTCTCACCCCTTGACTTTTTCCACATTTTGTTACAGCCTGAATTTCAAACAGATTAAATTGAGATTGTGTCTTTAGTCAAGAATTCAACCCCTTTATGTCAAGCCTAAATAAGTTCCGGAGTAAAAATTTGCTTAACAAGTCACATAAATTGCATGGACTCACTGTATGCAATAATAGTGCTTAACATGATTTTTTAAATGACTACCTCGTCTCTGTACCACACACATACAATTATCTGTAAGGTCCCTCAGTCGAGCAGTGAATTTCAAACACAGATTCAACCACAAAGACAGGGAGGTTTTCCAATGCCTTGCAAAGAAGGGCACCTATTGGTAGATGGGTAAACATTTAAAAAAGCATATGGAATATCCCTTTGAGCATGGTGAAGTTATTAATGACACGTTGGATGGTGTATCAATACACCTAGTCACTAAAAAGATACAGGTGTCCTTCTAATTGCCGGAGAGGAAGGAAACCGCTCAGGGATTTCACCACGAGGCCAAACAGTTAAGAGTTTAATGGCTGTGATGGGAGATAACTGAGGGTAGATCAACAACATTGTAGTTACTTCACAATACTAACCTAGTGACAGAGTGAAAAGGAAGCCTGTACAGGTTGCTGTGCGTTTTGTTGCCAACTGAACTTTACTGTTTTTACTTTTTAATTACCGTTTATATTTTTTAGTTTTTCCCCTCACTCAACTTTTTTTCATTAAACTTTTTCAGCTTTATCTGGACATGGTTGGTCAGGACTTCCAACAGCCGAAGCTATGTAGTAACATTAACATAATGCCTTCTAATTGCAGTCGCTGTACTCATAATATGCAGGAGAACAATTGCCTTACGGCGAGGATAGCTGTGCAGCAAGCCCAGCTTCAGACGCAATCATTAGGCAAGGGTAATTTCAGTGTAGGAAAGGATGAAACAGCGTCTGTGCCACCAGTAACTACAGATAGTACAAATCCCCTCGCACGGTCCCCGCAGCCGGACAATTTTCTCATGGCTTCTGGAGGGAAATGCTGTAGGAATGCTCAACCGGTGTCTCTCATTCAGCCGACAGAAACCTTCAACCGGTTTTCCCCATTAAGCAGCAAGTCGGAGTCTGAGGCCGAGCCTTCTCTGGTCTCTACTCCTCCCGTTACGGGTCTGAGAAGCCAAAGGCTCCCACCATTAGCTCTGACAAATTGAAAACCCTAGTCATTGGCGACTCCATTACCCGCAGTATTAGACTTAAAACGAATCATCCAGCGATCATACACGGTTTACCAGGAGGCAGGGCTATCGACGTAAAGGCTAATCTGAAGATGGTGCTGGCTAAAGCTAAAACTGGCGAGTGTAGAGAGTATTGAGATATTGTTATCCACGTCGGCACCAACAATGTTAGGATGAAACAGTCAGAGGTCACCAAGCGCAACATAGCTTCAGCCTGTAAATCAGCTAGAAAGATGTGTCGGCATCAAGTAATTGTCTCTGGCCCCCTCCCAGTTAGGGGGAGTGATGAGCTCTACAGCAGTCTCTCACAACTCAATCGCTGGTTGAAAACTGTTTTCTGCCCCTCCAAAAATATAACATTTGTAGATAATTGGCCCTCTTTCTGGGACTAACCCACAAACAGGACCAAACCTGGCCTGTTGAGGAGTGACAGACTCCATCCTAGCTGGAGGGGTGCTCTCATCTTATCTACCAACATAGACAGAGCTCTAACTCCCCTAGCTCCACAATGAAATAGGGTGCAGGCCAGGCAGCATGCTGCAATCTCACTAGAATAAAGACCTCCTCCAGCCTGCCAGCTTAGTGTTAGAGTCTGCCACTAAGCACAGTGAAACATGGCTTAAGCCTGATGAATTTACTGTGTTAAATGAGGCCTCACCAGACCATATCCCCCATGCATCCCGCAAAGGTGGAGGTGTTGCTAACATTTACGAAGAGCCAGATAATATTCACATTTTTGGTGACTTTAATATTTACATGGAAAAGTCCACAGACCAACCCCAAAGGCTGAGCCATCATCGACTCAATGGGTTTTGTCCAACATGGCTCTGGACCTACACTGTCACAGTCATGGGACCTAGTTTTGTTCCATGGAATAAATGTTGTGGATCTTAATGTTTTTTCTCTCAAGACCCCAACCAAGGAGCATCAAAAAGTCGCCATAAATTTTGACAACCCAAAGTGATGCCCTTCCAGACTCCCTCTGCCTGCTGAAAATACCAGCTCTGAAGCAAGCTTCCAGAAAATTGGAACGGTAATGGAGCCACACCAAACTGGAAGTCTTGACTCATGGCTCAAGAGCCCGATCATCCTATTTTTCCAATTTAATTCAGGAAAATAAACACAATCCAAAATGTATTTTTGATACAGTCGCAAAGCTAAGTAAAAAGCAGCATTCCCCAAGATAGGATGGCTTTCACTTCAGCAGTAATAAATTCATGAACTTCTTTGAGAAAAAGATCATGATCATTAGAATACAAATTACAGCCTCCTCTTTAAATCTGAGTATTCCTCCAAAGCTCAGTTGTCCTGAGTCTGCACAACTCTGCCAGGACCTAGGATCAAGAGAGACACTCAAGTGTTTTAGTACTATATCTCTTGACACAATGATGAAAATAATCATGGCCTCTAAACCTTCAAGCTGCATACTGGACCCTATTCCAAGTAAACTACTGAAAGAGCTGTTTCCTGTGCTTGGCCCTCCTATGGTGCACATAATAAATGTCTTTCTATCCACCGGATGTGTACCAAACTCACTAAAAGTGGCAGTAATAAAGCCTCTCTTGAAAAAGCCAAAACCTGACCCAGAAAACATTTAAAAAATGATCGGCCTATCTTCCATTCCTCTCAAAAATCTTAGAAAAAGCTGTTGCACAGCAACTCACTGCCTTCCTGAAGACAAACAATGTATACGAAATGATTCAGTCTGGTTTTAGACCTCATCATAGCACTGAGACTGAACTCGTGAAGGGGGTAAATTACCTTTTAATGGCATCAGACTGAGGCTCTGCATCTGTCCTCGTGCTCCTAGACATTAGTGCTGCTTTGATAACATCAATCACCACATTCTTTTGGAGAGATTGGAAACCCAAATTGGTCTACATGGACAAGTTTTGGCCTGGTTTAGAGCTTATCTGTCGGAAAGATATCAGTTTGTCTCTGTGAATGGTTTGACATCTGACAAATCAACTGTAAATTTCGGTGTTCCTCAAGGTTCCGTTTTAGGACCACTATTGTTTTCACTATATATTTTACCTCTTGGGGATGTCATTCAAAAACATAATAATGTTAACTTTCACTGCTATGCGGATGACACACAGCTGTACATTTCAATGAAACATGGTGAAGCCCCAAAATTGCCCTCGCTAGAAACCTGTGTTTCAGACATACGGAAGTGGATGGCTGCAAACTTTCTAATTTTAAATTCGGACAAATCAGAGATGCTTGTTCTAGGTCCCAAGAAACAAAGAGATCTTCTGTTGAATCTGACAATTAATCTTGATGGTTGTATAGTCGTCTCAAATAAAACGGTGAAGGACCTCAGCGTTACTCTGGACCCTGATCTCTCTTTTGACGAACATATCAAGACTGTTTCAAGGACAGCTTTTTTTCCATCTACGTAACATTGCAAAAATCAGAACCTTTGTCCAAAAATGATGCAGAAAAATGTATCCATGCTTTTGTTACTTCTAGGTTAGACTACTGCAATGCTCTACTTTCCGGCTACCCGGATAAAGCACTAAATAAACTTCAGTTAGTGCTAAATATGGCTGCTAGAATCCTGACTAGAACCAAAAAATTCTGATCATATTACTCCAGTGCTAGCCTCCCTACACTGGCTTCCTGTCAAGGCAAGGGCTCATTTCAAGGTTTTACTGCTAACCTACAAATCATTACATGGGCTTGCTCCTACCTCTCTCTCTGATTTGGTCCTGCCGTACATACCTACACGTACGCTACGGTCACAAGACGAAGGCCTCCTAATTGTCCCTAGAATTTCTAAGCAAACAGCTGGAGGCAGGGCTTTCTCCTATAGAGCTCAATTTTTATGGAATGGTCCGCTTACCCATGTGAGAGATGCAAACTCGGTCTCAACCTTTAAGTCTTTACTGAAGACTCATCTCTTCAGTGGGTCATATCAGGCCCAGGAGTGTGAAGGTGAACGGAAAGGCTCTGGAGCAACAAACCACCCTTGCTGTCTCTGCCTGGCCGGTTCCCCTCTCTCCACTGGGATTCTCTTCCTCTAACCCTATTACAGCGGCTGAGTCACTGGCTTACTGGTGCTCTTCCATGCCGTCTCTAAGAGGGGTGCGTCATTTGAGTGGGTTGAGTCACTGATGTGATCTTCCTGTCTAGGTTGGCGCCCCCCCTTGGGTTGTGCTGTGGCGGAGATCTTTGTGGGCTATACTCGGCCTTGTCTTAGAATGGTAAGTTGGCGGTTTAAGATATCCCTCTAGTGGTGTGGGGGCTGTGCCTTGGTAAAGTGGGTGGGGTTATATCCTGCCTGATTGGCCCTGTCTGGGGGTGTCATCGGATGGGGCCACAGTGTCTCCTGACTCCTCTCGTCTCAGCCTCCACTATTTATGCTGTAGAAGTTTGTGTCTGGGGGCTAGGGTCAATCTGTTATATCTGGAGTACTTCTCCCGTCTTATCCGGTGTCCTGTGTGAATTTAAGTATGCTAATTCTCTCTTTCTTTCTCTCTCTCTCAGAGGACCTAAGCCCTAGGACCATGCCTCAGGACTACCTGGCATGATGACTCCTTGCTGTCCCCAGTCCACCTGGCCGTGCTGCTGCTCCAGTTTCAACTGTTCTGCCTGCGGCCATGGAACCCTGACCTGTTCACCGGACGTGCTACCTGTTCCAGACCTGCTGTTTTCAACTCTCTAGAGACAGCAGGAGCGGTAGAGATACTCTGAATGATCTGCTATGAAAAGCCAACTGACATTTACTCCTGAGGTGCTGACTTGTTGCAACCTCGACAACTACTGTCATTATTATTATTATTATTATTTGACCATGCTGGTCATTTATGAACATTTGAACATCTTGGCCATGGTCTGTTATAATCTCTTCCCGGCACAGCCAGAAGAGGACTGGCGACCCCTCATTGCCTGGTTCCGCTCAAGGTTTCTTCCTACGTTTTGGCCTTTCTATGGAGTTTTTCCTAGCCACCGTGCTTCTATTCTACACCTGCATTGCTTGCTGTTTGGGGCTTTAGGCTGGGTGTCTGTACAGCACCTTTGAGATATAAGCTGATGTAAGAAGGGCTATATAAATATATTTGATTTCATTTTAATAAAACTATTCCAAAACATGCATCCTGCTTGCAATAAGGCACAAAAGTAAAACTGCAATAAATTTGTCAAAACAAAATAACTTTTTGTCCAGAATACAAAGCGTTATGTTTGGGGCAAATCAAACAAGTAAAGACCAAGAAGCTCCGTTTTAGATCATATCGTTGTCAATAAAACTGAATTGGGAGCTTCAACAGTGTGCAGGCCTTGTTCTGTACTAGTATTCTTTGTTAGCCCAGCACCTATGTTTTTAAGGATGTGCATATGACCACAAACTTTTCTACAAATCCAACATCACTATTCACATTTTCAAGCATGGTGGTAGCTGCATCATGTTATGGGTATGCTTGTCATCAGCAAGGACAAGGGAGTTTTTTAGGATAAAAAGAAACGGGATAGAGCTCAGCACAGGTAAAATCCTAGAGGAAAACCTTGTTCAGTCTGCTTTCCACCAGACACTTGTTAGACAAATTCACCTTTCAGCAGGACAATACCTAAAACACAAGGCCAAATATACACCGGAGTTGCTTACCAAGATGACATTGAATGTTCCGGAGTGGCCAAGTTATGATTTAAAATGGTTTGAAAATACTTACTGTACATGACTGTCTAGCAATGATCAACAACCAGAGCTTGAAGAATTTTTAAAAGAATAATGTGCAAATATTGTACAATCCAGGTGTGCAAAGCTCTTAAGACGTACCCAGAAAGACTCACAGCTGTAATCGCTGCCAAAGGTGATTCTAACATGTATTGACTCAGGGGGGTTGAATACTTAAATATTTAAGATGTTTTATTTTTTGTATTTTGTGTAGATCATTCACAACAAAATGACAATTAAATCAATTTGAATCCCACTTTGTAACAACAGGTGGGGAAAGTCAAGGGATGTGAATACTTTCTGAAGGCACTGCAGGTTTAGGCTCTGTCTGTCTCACACACACACACCTCTCCAGCAGTACAGATCAGTCAACTCTCCACTGACAGTTTTATTTTAAATGCAAAAAGCCATTTATTGAATGAAATGTGTTAACACTTTGATTGAAATGTTCTGCTACACATGATGTAATATTTACATGTTACTTTATTAAACATCTTTACAATGCTGAGATGAGGTCTGACTTTTCTCCTGTAGTTGTTTGTCCTTTCATTTTCTCAGTAAAGATCAGTCCGTGATGGTTCCTGTGTGTTGATCAAAACTACAGAAAACCAGCAGAGGGAGTCACTGAACTATATAACACACCTGGGTTAAATACATGGCAGGCACTGGAATTGCGGCTGATTGCATACGTAGGGACCATGTCACTATCGTCAAACAACCATAAAATCTGCAAAGAAACCAGTGGCATTCCCGGTCTTTATTGAAGTTATGCTACGACCTGGAATGCCACCATTGTCTATCATCTGGAAGAAACTCAACCCACTGACAGCACAGCATTACCTCTCCTCAACAAGCGTTAGCTTCATCCCTCAGAATCGCCTCAGTATTCTGTTCTCTGATTGGCTTAGAGCTAGATGTGCTCAGAGTTCCATTGGTTCTGACTGGCAAGTCTCAGTTGTTAGGCCTCCCAGTCGTCCTCGTCTTCAGCGGTTGGCTGATGGGGGGCAGGAAGAGGCGGGATTACATCGGACATCCTAGCGAATGCGCTGCCAGAACCAGCTGAGCCCTCCCCAGAGTCCCCGCCTCCAGGACCCTTACCAGAGATACCTAGGAAACACACACACCACGATCACCGACACAGAAATACTTATACACCATTATCAGAGTCTTTACGACAATAACCCAGGGGAGATGAGTAAAGGAGGGAGGGACAGGCAGGGAGAGGGATGTGCTCACCTTTCCTTCGCATGGCCAACTTATTGAAGAGATCTGACATGAAGTCTCCTCCACTGGCTGCTGCTACCACTGAGAGGGAGGGAGAACACAGTAAGAAAGCAGTGAAGCAGAGATGATGGATTCCATTTCTATGTCCTTTTTAGTACAGTGGAGAGAGACCAGAGAAGTTACATTACTGTAGCTACATACTACATAAATAGTATAGCTGGTGAACAACTGTAGTAGTTTTCATGACTTGCTCAAATGAACCCAACTGTTAAATGTTGGTGGCCCGGCAGCAACTGAACCAGCAATGATGACGGGACTTACTCTCACACATATTCTCGCTCCCTCACATGCGCTCATAGCAAATGTCAGAGACTAAAACAGCATGTAGTTAAATCAGTGCTTAATGAAGGTGATGTTTATACATCTAAAAGGTCATGCAGCCCTGAGCTATTCTCTATGACTAGTTAGGTAACCCTGTGGTGTGTCTTTACACACACTAACACTATGTCCCAAATATGCTCTGTAAGTTAAAGAACTGGAGGCGGGTAGCATTGCTCTGTTGGTGCTACATGTTCTCAAAGAGTCACCAGATTCAAGACTGATTTCTTGCTTGTTATTCAAGTGGAGAACCAAGACACTCAACCAATGGCAATCTGTTTATTTCTCTCTCCCTCTATTCTTCTTCTTCTTCCTCTCTCTCCCTCCCCCTCTTTTTCTCTTACCTTGTTCCTGTTCCTTCTGTTTCTTCTTTTCCATCTTGCGTTCTTTGATGTTGCGTAGTTTGGCCTTGCCGATGCCTCCAGCGTTGCGGATGGACTCTAGTAGACTGGCCCGGCTGTTTGATTCAACCACCTCGCTGGGAGCCCCCGCTATAGGAGCTGGACGTAAACCCACAGTTGTAGAGGAGTGTGTGTGTGTGTGTGTCTGTGTGTGTGTGTGTGTGCGTGTGTATATATACTTACATACAGTGCATTCGGAAAGTATTCAGACCCCTTCCCATTTTCCACATTTTGTTACGTTACATGACTTATTTACATGACTTATTACGTGACTTATTTTAAAATGTATTAAGCTAAAACAGGTTTTTAGAAATTTTAGCAAATTGATTAAAAACAGAAATAAGTATTCAGACCCTTTGCTTTGAGACTCGAAATTGAGATCAATGGAAACAGGATGCACCTGATCATCCTTGAGATGTTTCTACAACTTGATTGGAGTCCACCTGTGGTAAATTCAATTCATTGGACATGATTTTGGAAAGGCACACACCTGTCTATACAAGGTCCCACAGTTAACAGTGCATGTCAGAGCAAAAACCATGCCATGATGTCAAAAGAATTGTCCGTAGAGGTCCGAGACAGGATTGTGTCGAGGCACAGATCTGGGGAAGGGTAAAAAAAACATTTATACAGCATTGAAGTCCCCAAGAACACACTTGCATCCATAATTCTTAAATGGAAGAAGTTTGGAACCACCAAGAGTCTTCCTAGAGCTGGCTGCCCGGCCAAACTGAGCAATCGGGAGAGAAGGGCCTTGGTCAGAGAGGTGACCAAGAACGCAATGGTCACTCTGACAGAGCTCCAGAGTTCCTGTGGAGATGGGAAATCCTTCCACATGACAGCCCCCTTGGAGTTTGCAAAAAGGCCCCCAAAGGACTCTCAGACAATGAAAAACAAGATTATCTGGTCTGATGAAACCAAGTTAAACTCTTTGGCCTGAATGCCAAGCATCATGTCTGGAGGAAACATGTCACCATCCCTACGGTGAAGCATGGTGGTGGCAGCATCATGCTTTGGGGATGTTTTTTAGTGGCAGGGACTGGGAGACAATTCAGGATCAAGGGAAAGATGAACGGAGCAAAGTAAAGACAGACCCTTGATGAAAACCTGCTCCAGAGTGCTCAGGACCCCAGATATGGGCAAAGGTTCACCTTCCAACAGGACAACGATACTAAGTACACAGCCAAGACAACACAGGAGTCTCTGAATGTCCTTGAGTGGCCCAGCAAGGGCCCAGACTTGAACCCGATCGAACATCTCTGGAGAGACCTGAATATAGCTGTGCAGCGACGCTCCCCTTTCAACCTGATAGAGCTTGAGAGGATCTGCAGAGAAGAATGGGAGAAACTCCCCAAATACAGGTGAGCCAAGCTTGTAGTGTCATAACCAAGAAGACTTGAGGCTGTAATCACTGCCAAAGTTGCTTCAACAAAGTACTGAGTAAAGGGTCTGAATACTTATGTAAATGTAATATTTCCGTTTTTTATTTTTAATACATTTGCAAAAATGTCTAAAAAACTGTTTTTACTTTGTAGGGTAGGGTATTGCGTGTAGATTGATGAAGAATATATATATTTACACATTTTCAAATAAGGCTGTAACGTAACAAAATGTGGAAAGTGAAGGGGTCTGAATACTTTCCGAATGCACTGTATGTAGTGTGTGCGTGTGTGTGTGTGGTACCTGTGCTCCGAGTGCGGTTGGGTTCAGCAGGGCTGTCTGCAGGTGGAGGTGGGGGAGGAGGTGGAGGAGGGGGGAGACCAGGGGGAGGGGCGGGGGTGTGTGTGGGCTCTGGTGGGGGAGGAGGGGGAGGAGGCGGGACTGCAACTTGGAACTGAGAACCTGTAACACAAACAAACAACAAAACATCAACCAATAGAAACAGTTCCGTAAGTTGACATGACCGATTTCCAGGAAAACTTCTATTTAATCCACACAATAGAAACAGCGTGTGTACCAGACATGTCCTCCCCAGTGAAGGTCGGTAGTTCAGGGAAGGTGTGTGTTGGTCCAGAGGGCGCGATGCCTGGCCCCAGGTCTTGGCTGTAGGACAAGTCGTCAGCAATGCCTGGCAAGTCTGGTAGGTAGGAGGGAACGTCTATCTCTGGGACCTGACCTAGGTCTGGAACATAGAAGTAGCTCTCTGCTGTCTACAGGGGGACAGATGGAGAGGGAATGAGAGAAGAATGGAGAGAGAAAGTGTCCTAATTCAAAAGGTACACTTTAGCCTGTTTGCAAGGCCCTTTGAAATAATCTTTCAGGTCTCCAGTTCTTTAGTGAACACATGTAAGGGAGTGCATGTGTACGGTGTGTGTGTACCTGTCTCTCCAGCTGTTCTCTCTTGGTTATGGATAGCGGAGCGTCAAATGGTTTCTCTTCCTTCTCTGTCTCCAGAGTGGTGTGTGTCTTAGTCACCGCCCCCGCCAGGGGGTCCAGGAACACATACTTCTTATACCTAAACACATACACAAACAGTTAGGAGTGTGTGTTAAGAGTGTGTGTGTGTGTGTTAAGAGTGTGTGTGTGTGTGTGTGTGTGTGTGTGTGTGTGTGTGTGTGTGTGTGTGTGTGTGTGTGTGTGTGTGTGTGTGTGTGTACTAACAGGTTCTCTGTAGTATTAAACAGCAGCAGGGAGCTGACAGAGGAGATGTTTCGAGGCAGACCGCCCAGCCCCTCTTCGGTCTCATCCTCTGAACGCTTCTTACTGCTCACACACACCGGGTAATAACACAACTTCTCCTAGAGGGGGATATAGAGACAGGGGGTGTAAAACAAGAGAAGACCGATATTAAATGAGTCTGGTAAGAACCTACTTTTCTTTAAAAAACACAAATGGCCACCAGACATAAACATGCATCAGCATTGCTTTCCACCCCTGTTTTGAACAAAGAAAGAGTTGTTTATTTTACCTTTATTTAACCAGGTAGGTTAGTTGAGAACAAGTTCTCATTTACAACTATGACCTGGCCAAGCTAAAGCAAAGCAGTGCGACACAAACAACAGAGTTACACATGGAATAAACAAACATACATTCAATAACACAATAGAAAACAATCTAAATACCATAATATTATATATATATATATAATATTAAATAAAAAAATAGTTACAGTAGTAGCTTTCGGTAGAGACAGCCTCGCAGGCAAAAGAGAGAGATGCAGATTCAAAGACTGATTCAAATACCCTGTGGTTTAGTGTCTGCAGACAACCAGACTCCAAACCACATGAATAACTCCCACTCTTTCCCTTTTCGTCATCAGCCTCTGTCTATTTCTCTCTCCCCCAATCGCTCCCTCTCTCCGCAGCGCATGAGGCTTCATAAATAATACATCTCTGAGCCAGGTAAGCACACAGGAAATATTGTTTCCCTCTCTCAAACAGCACAAAATACTACTGTTCCTGGAAGTTTTCGATTCCGGCAGCGAGGGAGATCTCATGGGTGTTCACTATCAATAAACACACATCTTCACTGCTGAGCTAAGGTGCAAACACACACACAACTGTGGTGTAAAGTAACTAAGTAAAAATACCCTGACACCCAAAAGTACTCAATATATTTCAAATGCTCAGGCAGGAGAGTAATACGGTCCAATTCATATACCTGTCAATATAATATGTTGTCATCGCTACTGCCTCTGATCTGGTGGACACTCACTAAACACAAATACTGCATTTGTAAATTATGTCTGAGTGTTTTAGTGGGAGCCCTGGCTGTCTGTAAATACAAAAACAAGAACATTGTGCCTTCTGGTTTGCCTAATATAAAGGAATTTCATGTGTAGAATTTTTTTTTTACTTAAGTATGACTATTTTTTTCCCACCACTCTACTTAAGTATTTAAAACAAGATACTTTAAAACTTTTACTCAAGAAGTATTTTAATGGGTGACTTTCACTTGAGTCATTTTCTATTAAAGGTATCTTTACTTTTACTCAAGTATGACAATTGAGTACTTTTTCCACCACTACACACACACAGTAGTTTCCTGAGGGTAGTTTTAGTCAGGGCTTCTCATGTCATGTCCCCAGGTCAGAACAGGTCTGTCCTTAGGCAGGTCAAGTCAGGTCAGAGCCTAATCTAGCGGTAGGTGTCTCCCAGCCAGGTCAAAACCCATCACCTCAGTCCCAAGGTTTGTCTATGCAGCTGTTAAATACCTGTGGACTCAGCTGTACGGTTGAGTGGAGCAGAATGTACACTACCGTTCAAAAGCTTGGGGTCACTTGTTTTTTTAAAATGAAAGCACATTAAGTCCATTAAAATAACATGAAATTGATCAGAAATACAGTGCAGACATTGCTAATGTTGTAAATGACTATTGAAGCTGGAAACGGCTGATTTTGTATGGAATATCTACAGTGGCGTACAGAGGCCCATTATCAGCAACCATCACTCGTGTTCCAATGGCAAATTGTGTAGGCTAATCCAAGTTTATCATTTTAAAAGGCTACTTGATCATTAGAAAACCCTTTTGCAATTATGTTAGCACAGCTGAAAACTCTAGTGCTGATTAAAGAAGCAATAAAACTGGCCTTCTTTAGACTAGTTGAGTATCTGGAGGATCAGCATTTGTGAGTTCGATTATAGGCACAAAATGGCTAGAAACAAATAACTTTCTTCTGAAACTCATCAGTCTATTCTTGTTCTAAGAAATGAAGGCTATTCCATGTGAGAAATTGCCAAGAAATGTAAGATCTCGTACAACACTGTGTACTACTCCCTTCACAGAACAGCACAAACTGGCTATAACCAGAATAGAAAGAGGAGTGGGAGACACCGGTGCACAACTGAGCAAGAGGACAAGTACATTAGTGTCTAGTTTGAGAAACAGACACCTCACAAGTCCTAAACTGGCAGCTTCATGAAATAGTACCCGCAAAACACCAGTCTCAACATCAACAGTGAATATGCGACTCCGGGATGCTGGCCTTCTAAGGCAGAGTTCCTCTGCTCAGTGTCTGTGTTCTTTTGCCCATCTTAATCTTTTATTTGTCAGTCTGAGATATGGCTTTTTCTTTGCAACTCTGCCTAGACAATGGGCCTCTGTACACCTATGTAGATATTCCATAAAAAATATCCAGCTATAAAAGTTATTTACAACACAAACAATGTCTACACTGCATTTCTGAGCAATTTAATGTTATTTTAAGGGACAAAAAAATGCTTTTTTTATTTTTTATTTTAAATTTTACCCCTTTTTCGTGGTATCCAATTGTTGTAGTAGCTACTATCTTGTCTCATCGCTACAACTCCCGTACGGGCTCGGGAGAGACGAAGGTTGAAAGTAATGCGTTCTCCGATACACAACTCAACCAAGCCGCACTGCTTCTTAACACAGTGCGCATCCAACCCGGAAGCCAGCCGCAACAATGCGCCCGGAGGAAACACTGTGCACCTGGCCACCTTGGCTAGCGCACACTGCGCCACAGGAGTCGCTGGTGCGCAATGAGACAAGGACACCCCTACCGACCAAGCCCTCCCTAACCCGGGCGACGCTAGGCCAATTGTGCGTCGCCCCACGGACCTCCCGGTCGCGGCCGGTTACGACAGAGCCTGGGCTCAACCCAGGGACTCTGATGGCACAGCTGGCGCTGCAGTACAGCGCCCTTAACCACTGCGCCACCCGGGAGGCCTACAAGGACATTTCTAAGTGACCCCAAACCTTTGAACAGTCGTGTATCTTGAGTTGAAGCCAAAAAGGCATGGTCATATTTAATTTATCTAAACAGCTAGGACTATACTGCTATAAAACTGTGCATTTAAACTATACATATATCAGCTGTAATGGGCAGCTTTAGCTGCGGAGGAGACAGTGCTTTCTGTGTCCAAAATCCAAAAATCTGTATGCTTATAAGAAATCCTGCTATGCCCTCAGACGAACCATCAAACAAGAAAAGCATCAATACAGGATTAAGATTGACTCCTACTACCCCGGCTCTGACGCTCGTCGGATTTGGCAGGGCATGAAAACTATTATGGACTACAATGGGAAACCCAGACACGAGCTGCCCAGTGATGTGAGCCTACCAGACGAGCTAAATACCTTTTATGCTCACTTCGAGGCAAGCAACATTGAAGCATGCACCAGCTGTTCTAGATGACTGTTTGATAATGCTCTCGGTAGCCGATGTGAGCAAGACCTTTAAACAGGTCAACATTCACAAAGCCGCGGGGCCAGACAGATTACCAGGACGTGTACTAAAAGCATGTGCGGACCAACTGGCAAGTGTCTTCACTGACATTTTCAACCTTTCCCTGACAGAGTCTGTAATACCTATATGTTTCAAGCAAGATCACCATAGTCCGTGTCCCCAAGGAAGCGAAGGTAACCTGCCTAAATTATTCCTGCCCCATAACACTCACATCGGTAGCCATGAAGTTTCAAACAGTCCTGAGTAGCAGAGTTTCACTGCCAAAAATAAAATTAAACCATTTAGTGTTGAACAACACAATGTCAAATACAGGTAGCCTAGTCAAATAATTAACATCCAATCACATTAACCGTTACTCTGTCCTGGGAATTCCACTAACGATCCGTATGTAGCCAAACGTAGCTGCTGCTCATGTTGGCATCTGTACTGATGGCACAAAAGCCATGACAGGGAGACATAGTGGAGTGGTAACACACATGCAAGCAGTTGCTCCCAATGCCACTTGGGTACTCTGCAGCATGTAACGAGAGGCTCTTGCTGCCAAGGGAACGCCTGACAGCTTGAAAGACATTTTGGACACTACAGTGAAAATGTTTAACTTTGTTAAAGCAAGGCCCCATGTATTTATACTCCCATGTATTTTCTGCACTATGCAATGATATGGGCAGCGATCATGTAACGCTTTTACAACATACAGAAGTGCGCTGGTTATCAAGGGCAAAGTAGACACGGTTTTTTTTTTTTTAATTGAGAGATGAGCTCAAAGTTCTTTACTGACCATAATTTTCACTCGTCTGACCACTTGCATGATGACAAGTTACTCACACGACTGGCCATCTGGGTGATGTTTTTTTCTCAACTGAATTATCTGAATCTAGGATTACAGGGACTCTCCTCAACTATATTCAATGTGCGGGACAGAATTGAGGCTATGATTAAGAAGTTGGAGCTCTTCTCTGTCTGCATTAACAAGGACAACACACAGGTCTTTACATCATTGTATGATTTTTTGTGTGCAAATTAACTCAAGCTTATGGACAATGTCATATGTCAAAATATAGCGATATAGCGAAGCACCTGAGTGAGCTGGGTGAGCAATTACATTTACATTTAAGTCATTTAGCAGACGCTCTTATCCAGAGCGACTTACGCAGGTACTTTCCCGAAATGGATGACACAAAAAACTAGATTCATTATCCCTTTCATGCCCTGCCTCCAGTCCACTTACCGATATCTGAACAAGAGAAGCCTGTGCCTGAATCAGAAGCCTGTGCCAGACTTCTGGATTGGGTTGTGCTCAGAGTATCCTGCCTTGGCAAATTGCGCTGTTAAGACACTGTTGTCCTTTGCAACCACGTACCTATGTGAGAGTGGATTCTCGGCTCTCACTAGCATGAAAAGTAAATAGAGGCACAGACTGTGTGTGGAAAATGATTAAAGGCAGACTCTCTCCAATACAACCCAACATTGCAGAGTTCAAGCATACCCTTCTCATTAACTTGTGATGAGTTATTCACAATTTTCGATGAACAAAAGGTTTTATATGTAAGATGGTTAAAAAAAAGAGCAAAATGATTGATTATCATTATATTATTATTTGTGCCCTGGTCCTATAAGAGCTCTTTGTCACATCCCACAACCCGTGTTGTGACAAAAACTCACTTATTCTTATGTTTAATAAATGTATCATATAGTGTGTGTGGCAGGCTTTTAAACAATGGCAAAAAACAACATTTGAGAGCACGCTGACCCTGGTGCTAGAGGGGGTATGCAGCTGGAGGCTAAATGTTTGAAGGGGTACTGGACTATAAAAAGTTTGGGAACCACTGCCCTAAACCCACTCTAATTCGCATACCGCACCAACAGATCCACAGATGACGCAATCTCAATCGCACTCCACACTGCCCTATCCCGCCTGGACAAAAGGAACACATATGTGAGAATGCTGTTCATTGACTACAGCTCAGCGTTCAACACCATAGTGCCCACAAAGCTCATCACTAAGCTAAGGATCCTGGGATAAAACACCTCCCTCTGCAACTGGATCCTGGCCTTCCTCACGGACCGCCCCCAGGTGGTAAGGGTAGGCAACAACACGTCTGCCACGCTGATTCTCAACATTTGGGCCCCTCCGGGGTGTGTACTTAGTCCCCTCCTGTACTCCCTGGTCACCCACGACTGCGTGGCCAAACACAATTCTAACACCATCATTGTGGACTACAGGAAAAGTCGGGCCGACACCAAGACAGTTGTGAAGAGGGCACCACGACAACTTTTCCCCCTCAGGAGACTGAAAAGATTTGGCGTGAGTCCCCAGATCCTCAAAAAGTCCTATAGCTGCACCATCGAGAGCATCCTTACCGGTTGCATCACCACCTGGTATGGCAACCAACTGCTCAGCATCTGACAGTAAGGTGATACAGAGGGTAGTGCATACGGCCCAGTACATTACTGGGGCCAAGATTGCTGCCGTCCAGGACCTATATACTAAGTGGTATCAAAGGAAAGCCAATAAAATTATCAGAGACTCCAGCCACCCTAGTCATAGACTGTATTCTCTGCTACCGCACGGCAAGCGGTACCGGAGCACCAAGTCTAGGAACAAAAGACTCCTTAACAGCTTCTACCCCCAAGCCATAAGACTGCTGAACAATTAATCACATGGCCATCGGACTATTTACATTGACCCCCCCATTTGTTTTGTACAATGTTGCTACTCGCTGTTTATTACCTAAGCATAGTCACTTCACCCCTACCTACATGTACAAATTACCTCAACTAACCTGTACCCCCACACACTGACTCAGTATCAGTACCCCCTGTATATAGCCTCATTATTGTTATTTTATTGTGTTACTTTTTATTATTTTCAGCTAGAGTTTATTTGGTCAATAGGGCTTGGTTAAGGGCTTGTAAAGTAAGCATTTCACAGTACGGTCTACACTTGCTGTATTCGGGGTGCATGTGACAAACAAAGTTTGATTTGACCTCTTTGTACTGCAATGTTTTGCAGATGATCAAATAAAGTATTGTATTTGTGTGTTTGTCTGTGTTACCTGCAGGTCCTTGTCGTCAAGGGGTCGTAGTTTGGCCTGTATGTGGTATCTGGGGCGTGTTTGGGAGGCGGGGTCTGTGGCTCCACTGAAGATGGAGGAGTAATCCTGGAGACGATCTGGAGCTGGATACTTAGCACTGGAGAACACCTACACATTGTCACACATCAAAATCTCGTAGTACTCGAAAGTATTGTAAGTAATCTGTTTTGCAGATATCTGCAACTCTGTGTGTGAAGCGTGTTACCTTGGTGGCCTTCTTGCTGCCTTTGATCTTGTCGACGCGGGCCTGGGCCAGCCTAATCCGATCTGTCACACTCTGCAGCTGACAGCGATTCTGCTCTACACTCTCAGACACCCTACACACACACCAGGGGAAACTCAAAGTGTAAATGCGTGGGTGTGTGTATGTTCTGCTGATCAATTTCATTTTGTTTTTTTGTGATCAAATGTTTATTCAGCAAACAAGAATAAATACAGCACCAGTCAAAAGTTTGGAAACACCTATCTCATTAAAGGGTTTTTCTTTATTTTTACTATTTTCTACATTGTAGAATAATAGTGAAGACATCAAAACTATGACATAACACATATGGAATCATGTAGTAACCAAAGAAGTGCTAAACAAATCAAAATATATTTTAGATTGTAGATTCTTCAAAGTAGCCCCCCTTTGCCTTGATGACAGCTTTGCAAACTCTTGGCATTCTCTCGACCAACTTCACGAGGTTGTCACCTGGAATGAATAGGTGTGTCCAAACTTTTGACTGGTACTGTACATACAAAATGAAGTGACACCCCCCTCCCCCATCACAATCCCACCCCAGTCGAGGACCTTAGGGACAAAATTAAATAAAAATAGATGGTTCAAATTAACAAATAAAAAACGAATCAAAGCAACACATCAAAGTGTTTCAGTGGCATTAAGACATTGGTTCAAAGGGTCTTTTTTAGCTCTATGAATGCAAGCAGTAAAACGCTCCATATCAATTACATCCAAGAAAGCGAGGATCCATTGACGGATAGAAAGTGTGTGGAGGCTTCCATCGTACTGCAATATTCTTTTGCAGCAGTTTGGCCAGCAAGAAGAATGCGCTTCTGACGAAGAGATAAATGAAGTACAGAGAAATCATATCAAAGTCAAACAAAAGGAGATACAGGAATATTTTTTGACAACAGAGTGGATAAGTTCGAAGCTACTTCATCCCAGAATACAGACACCAGAGAGCATTCCAAAACCATGTGTATAAAGGTACCAGGTTCATTAAGAGGGCACAATGTACAGGAAACATTGCTTATGAAGTATGTGTGTGTGTGTGTGTGTGTGTGTGTGTCAATCCAATCAAAATCAACTCAAATGTACTTGTCACATGTGCCGAATACAACAACCACCTTACCGTGAAATTCTTACTTTCAAGTCCTTAACCAGTTAAGAAAATATTAAGAAATAAACTAAAGTGAAAAAGGAACACAATAACGAGGCCATCTTCAGGGGGTACCGGAACAGAGTCATTGTGCAGGGGTACAGGTTAGTCAAGGTAATTGAGGTAACATGTACATGTAGGTAGGGGTAAAGTGACTATACATAGATAGCTGATAAACAGCAAGTAACAGCAGTGTGTTAAAAAAAATGCAAATAGTCCAGGTATAATTGTTTTATTAATTGTTCAGCATTCTTATGGATTGGGGGTAGAATCTGTTATGGAGCCTTTTGGACCTAGATTAGACATTCTGGTACCGCTTGACATGCAGTAGCAGAGAGAACATTCTATGACTAGTGTGGCTAGAGTCTTTGACAATTTTTTGGGCCTTCCTTTGACACCGCCTGGTATAGGGGTCCTGGATGGCAGGAAGCTTGACCCCAGTGATATACTGGGCCATACGCACTACCCTCTGTATTACCTTACGGTCGAATGCCGAGCAGTTGCCATACCAGGCGGTGATGCAACCGGTCAGGATGCTCTCGATGGTGCAGCTGTAGAAGCTTTTGAGGATCTGGCTACCCATGCCAAATCTTTTCAGTTTCCCAATTGGGAATAGGTGTTGTCGTCTCCTCTTCATGACTGTCTTGGTGTGTTTGGACCATTCTAGTTTGTTAGTGATATGGACACCAAGGAACTTGAAGGTCTCGACCCGCTATACTATAACCCTGTCGATGTGAATGGGGGTGTGTTCTGCCCTTCTTTTCCCGTAGTACCCGATCAGCTTCTTTGTCTTGCGCACGTTGAGGGAAGAGGTTGTTGTCCTGGCACCATACCTGCCAGGTCTCTGACCTCCTCCCGTCTGTCTCATCATTGTCCGTGATCAGCCCGACCACCGTTGTGTCATCAGCAATTTTAGTGTTGGAGTTGTGCCTGGCCACGCAGTGGAGTGAACAAGTACAGGAGGGGACTAAACATGCACCTCTGAGGGGCTCCCGTTTGAGGATCAGATGTGTTATTGCCTACCTTTACCACTTGAGGGTGGCCAGTCAGTAAGTCCAGGATCCAGTTGCAGAGGGAGGTGTTCAGTCCCAGGGTTCTTAGCTTAGTGATGAGCGTTGAGGGCACTATGGTGTTGAACGCTGAGCTGTAGTCAATGAACATCATTCTCACGTGTTCCTTTTGTCCAGGTGGGAAAGGGCACTGTTGAGTGCAATTGAGATTGCGTCATCTGTGGATCTGTTGGGGCGGTATGCAAATTGGAGTGGGTCCAGCGTTTCTGGGATGATGGTATTGATGTGAGCTATGACCAGCCTTTCAAAGCAATTCATGGCTACAGATGTGAGTGCTACAGGGCGGTAGTCATTTAGGCAGGTTACCTTTGCGTAATTGGTCAGGGAGAAGTTGAAAATGTCAGTGAAGGCACTTGTCTGTTGTCACATAGAAACTTAAATTAGAAGGAAGGATGTTTTTGATACTTTATACATTTGTATGACAAACTATTTTTGAGAAAATCATGAAAGTGGCCATTCTGGCCCTTTTTAGATTGATACATGCCTTCTGTTAGACCCTATCATCTGTAAACTGTACATACTACAGACAACATCTGTCATTATACTACTTATAGTGAGTTCTAAAATAGAGTATATTAATTCTGAAAAACACATTTTAACATTCATTTATTCTACATATAAAAATGACATTTTTGATGTTCATTTTGTTGTTCATTTTAAGACATATTGTTTTGAACAATATACTCTTCAAGTACATACTATTTCCAGAGTGGGCTCTCTGCTAATTCTGATGTTCTGATCAAATTTCATGAGCACCAATAACACATTGAATGGTAAATGGATTCAAAGTGAACTCCCCCTGCTGGTGATTTACTGAATGTGCAATCCTAAAGGAGGGCTGTGATTTGTTAATGACCTATAATGTACAGTGGTTGCTCAACGAAAAGTTTTGCGATTATGCTGCGGGACTTACGAGGTTATTTGTGGTTTAGTACAGTACCCTGTGTCACTACTTCATTTCTTCAGACCAGTGCAAGGGGGAGTTAGAGCATGGATTTTGCTATTGGGTCCCAAGGCACTACTGTGTCTCTAACTGACAATAAGTTGGCGGCATAAGCCAAAATAGAAACTGATAAATTGTGCACGACTTCAGTATTACTTACTAAAACTGTTGTTACACTAAGGTTTTTATTCTAAGAGAGACTTAGACTACAATTAGGGTGTGGAAATGTTAGGACTATTTTGCTCTTACTGTGGTACTGTAGCCTACTCCCGCCCGGTCACATTGCACCCGAGTGGCACAGCGGTCTAAGACATTGCATCGCAGTGAAAACTGCGTTGCTACAGATGCTGGTTCAATACCCGTGCCGGCCGCAACAGGGAGACCCATGAGGCGATGGTAGGCTTTTGGTTTCTCTCCCTCTAAAAACAGAAATAAATTATTCTAAATAACAAACTGGCTTTATTTACAAATTAGTAACAATGTCTCACCAATGTCTCACAAATTACTAACAACGTCTCAAGAAAACTTGAGGTCACCGAGAAAGTCTGGACATGGCCTGCTCTCCCTTATGTAAGGAATTAGGCACTTTAACATGTTTACTACAGTATGTACTGTAGGCTGTTTACTTGTCAGACTTCACAGTAGCCTAAAACAAATGCAGGTGGCTTCTATCTTCAAAATGTTTTAAATGCTTTATTATACAAATGTTTAAAGTGCGTGTGGGCATCCTCATGCAACAGCTAAATGTCAGATAAAGCATACAGTGTAAAGTACTGTATTTCTTCATCAGTATCTTTATGCTTTTATTAATAAAATAATGATAAAAATACTCTTTCAAACACACAAGGTCACGTTGAAAAGTGCCAATTATGGCTATTAGCAGGATAATAAAATCTTGCCTTGGAGGGTAGGGGGAGAATTGTATCATAAAATTACTTTCTTAGTTAGATTGGCTGTATCACAACCGGCCGTGAATGGTTGCAATTTCAACTCAATCCACCAGAAAATACAGAACAAATAATACAACAAATATTGTGGTCAAACTCAAATATACTAATTGATAAAAACTTTATCAATTGGATCTTTGAACATGTGGAAGGGGAAAAAAGTTATTATTATTATTAAACCCTGTTTTTCACAAGCGTAGCAGGCTGTGAATTCTGCAAACGTTTCTAGGATGGGCTATTAGCAGGACAATATAAACTCAGCTAAAAAAGAAACATCCCCTTTTCAGGACCCTGTCTTTCAAAGATAATTCGTAAAAATCTGTTTTCACAGATCTTCATTGTATAGTGTTTAAATAACGTTTCCCATGCTTGCTCAATGAACCATAAACAATTAATGAACATGCACCTAGGGAACGGTCATTAAGACACTAACAGCTTACAGACGGTAGGCAATTAAGGTCACAGTTAGGAAAACTTAGGACACTTAAGAGGCCTTTCTACTGACTCCAAAAGAAAACTGCCCAGGGTCCCTGCTCATCTGCGTGAACGTGCCTTAGGCATGCTGCAAGGAGGCATGAGGACTGCAGATGTGGCCAGGGCAGTACATCTGAACATCACACCTACAGGGCAGGTACAGGATGGCAACAACAACTGCCCGAGTTACACCAGGAACGCACAATCCCTCCATCAGTGCTCAGACTGTCCGCAATAGGCTGAGAGAGGCTGGACTGAGGGCTTGTAGGCCTGTTGTAAGGCAGTTCCTCACCAGACATCACCGGCAACAACATCGCCTGTGGGCACAAACCCTCCGTCGCTGGACCAGACTGGACTGGCAAAAAGCGCTATTCACTGATGAGTTGTGGTGTTGTCTCACCCCTGATGGTCGGACTTGCGTTTATTTTAGAAGGAATGAGTGTTACACAGAGGCCTGTACTCTGGAGCGGGATCAATTTGGAGGTGCAGGGTCAGTCATGGTCTGGGCGGTGTGTCACAGCATCATCGGACTGAGCTTGTTGTCATTGCAGGCAATCTCATTGCTGTGTGTTACAGGGAAGACATCCTCCTCCCTCATGTGGTACCCTTCCTGACATGACCCTCCAGCATGACAATGCAATCAGCCATACTGCTCGTTCAGTGTGTGATTTCCTGCAAGACAGGAATGTCAGTGTTCTGCCATGCCCAGTGAAGAGCCAGGATCTCAATCCCATTGAGCATGTCTGGAACCTGTAGGATCGGAGGGTAAGGACTTGGGCCATTCCCCCCCAGAAATGTCTGGCAACTTGCAGGTGCCTTGGTGGAAGAGTGGGGTAACATCTCACAGCAAGAACTGGCAAATCTGGTGCAGTCCATGAGGAGGATATGCAATGCATTACTTAATGCAGCTGGTGGCCACACCGGATACAGACTGTTACTTGTACATTTTGACCCCCCCTCTGTTCAGGGACACATTATTCCATTTCTGTTAGGCACGCCTGTGGAACTTGTTCAGTTTATGTCTCAGTTGTTGCATCTTGTTATGTTCATACAAATATTTACACGTGAAGTTTGCTGAAAATAAACGCAGTTGACAGTGAGAGGACATTTCTTTTTTTGCTGAGTATATATAGCCTACCAGCTGTGGTCAACAATTTCAGCATAATTTCAGCGCTGCTCTGAAACTAGCATGGAGAAACTAAAATGTTCAATTATATTCCATGATATTCTTAAAATATATGTGTTGACTGAATATAAGCAAGGCATGTCTGCTAAAGGCACAGTCATATAGCCTACATAAAGCTGAGTGACTCACTCATTCATGGCTTTGGATCAAAATAAATAAGTACCAACATTCTTAGTCTTTAATAAAGAAATGTTTTGGTTATCCTGACCTGGTCATCATGTACTGTATTATAATAGCCCATTACAGGTTATTAGCAGGACAATAAGACTCTTACCAACACCTCTCTGTATGTTGATACCTTGTGCAAGACAATTGATCAGCATTAAAAACTTTGTGGATTATTATTATTACTATTAATTCATTTAGAATTTTATAAAAGCCCCTCAGATATTCTCACAGATCAGATTTGTCGTAATGAAAAATGCCCCTTAGATATTAATTTAGAATCCTCTAAATGTAATTATTGGCGGAGAGTCACGTCATTGAATTTTTTTTTCTCTTCAATATACTGTAGGCCTACCGTAGGCGACATGAGGCGACATGACAGCCTACTCCCGACCGTCACGTTGGACAGCGCCATATTTTCCTTTCAATCCTAACGAAAACCCTGAGGGGTTTGTTTTTTGTTTTACTTGGAAATAGAAACACCATAATATTAATCAAATTAATTAAGCTACATTTCTTAAAATCAATCCCATATATGACGTTCTTACAAAAAAGCTTTAGAATTCTTTAGTACAGCCATTATTGAAGGCTATCAAATGCTTCTCGAAGATGCCCTCTGGTGGTCAAACTAGCACTAACTAGCATTAATGGTAACACTGGCTGACAATTAAATAACGTGCCATTGAACTCTGTGGCAGTCCGTAAGATGTGTTGCAGTATGACGCAACTTTTAAAGGAGGAACCACTGTTCATTTCTATGTATAAGATGGGTATATATATATATGGATCATATAAGTACCAGAGAGCCCACTATGGAAATTTGATGTGTTTGAAGAGTATATTGTTCCAAGCAATATGTCTAAAAATAAGCAAAATCAAAAAGGGTTGAGATATTCCTATTAATCTTTTTTATGTTGATAAAATGACATATTATGACATATTTCAGAATCTAGACATAGTTCATATTTGAAAGCGCATTGTATAATGACACCAATATATTGTCTTTATCGTGTACAGTTCACAGCCTAAAACGGACACTTTCATCATGATTTTCTTAAAAATGATTTATGATACAAATGTAAAAATCATGTTGAACATCCTTCCTGCCAATGAAGTCTCTGTGTGAGAATTCCCAGAACAATCTGAGATACCAAAATATTTTCCACTCCCGCTGGCATGGAATAAATCAGGAGGATCTTTGCTACCAAACAACACATATAGCACATGCTCTTATTGGACAACTTATACTCCTCGATCTCAGTGTGTGCGTACCTGGTAAAGATGTCAGTAGAGATGGTCTCTAGATAGAGCAGGGCATCTGCTATCTGGTGAACAGCCTCCTCTCTCCTCAGGTCTGACTGGATCAGAGGCACAGAGTACACCTGACCCTCGAGACACTGCTTCACACTCATCCTACAAACACACACGAAACAATGAGTGAGTGATGAATGAATGAGAGAGAAAAAAATCCTCTGCATTATCATTGACAGCAGACTCCTACATTTCCTCAAATGTCAAATTGGCTTCTTACCAAATTACTGTATGACAGACCACGTATTCACCCTGCACACCCTTATTGACAAACAAACAAAACAAAAGCCTTTTCATGCTTTGTTGATTTCAAAACAGCTTGACTCAATTTAGCATGAGGGTCTGCATTATAAATTGATGGAAAGCGGTGTTGGGGGGGAAACATCCAACATTATCCAATCCATGAACGCAACAAATGTGAGGTTTAAATTGGCAAAAAAAAACACAAACATTTCTTTCCTCAGGGCCGGGGGGTGAGACAGGAATGCAGCTTGAGCCCCACCCTCTTCAACATTTATAGTGAACAAAAATATAAAACGCAACAGACAACAATTTCAAAGACTTTACTGAGTTACAGTTCTTATAAAGAAATCAGTCAATTGAAATAAATGAATTAGGTTCTAATCTATATATTTAAAATGACTGGGAATAAAGCTATACATATGTTGGTCACAGATACCTTTAAAAAAATTGAGGCGTGAATCAGAAAACCAGTCAGTAGGGCCTCCCGGGTGGCGCAGTGGTCTAGGGCACTAGCTGCAACTCCCGTACGGACTCGGGAGAGATATCACGAAATTGGGGAGGACGCATGCTTTCGACCTTCGTCTCTCCCGAGCCCGTACAGGAGTTGTAGCGATGAGACAAGATAGTAACTACCAACAATTGGATACCACGAAATTGTGGAGAAGAGGGGGTAAAATTCAACAACAAAAAGTCAGTATCTGGTGTGGCAATAATTTGCCTCATGTAGCGCGAAACATCTCCTTTACATAGAGTTGATCAGGCTGTTGATTGTGGCCTGTGAAATGTTGTCCCACTCCTCTTCCAATTGCTGTGCGAAGATGCTGGAACAGGTGGCTTATGGTAGAGAAATTAACATTAAATTATCTGGCAACAGCTCTGGTGGACATTCCTGCATGCAACTTGCATGCTCCCTCAAAACTTGAGGTGGCATTGTGTTGTTTGAAAAAACTGCAGATTTTAGAGTGGCTTTTTATTGTGTAATGACCATGCTGTTTAAATCAGCTTCTTGATATGCCACACATCAGGTGGATGGATTATCTTCCCAAAGGAGAAATTGTCCCTAACAGGGATGTAAACAAATTTGTGGACAACATTTTAGAGAAATAAGCTTTTTGTGCATATGGAACATTTCTGGGATCTTTTATTTCAGCTCATGAAACATGGGAACAACACTTTTCATTGCGTTTATATTTTTGTTCAGCGTATATCAACGAATTGGCGAGGGCACTAGAACAGTCTGCAGCACCTGGCCTCACCCTACTAGACTCCGTAGTCAAATGTTTACTATTTGCAGATGATCTGGTGCTTCTGTCCCCAAACTAGAAGGGCCTATCGCAGCACCTAGATCTTCTGAATAGATTCTCTCAGACTTGGGCTCTGACAGTCAATAACAGTGTTCCAAAAAAGGTCCAGTTGCCAGGACCAGCACCACATTTAACTTCCACAAAGATGTGAACAATCTGAGAGACAAGGCAAGAAGGGTCTTCAACACCATCAAAATAAAGATCAAATTTGACACACGTGTGTGGCTCAGTTGGTAGAGCCTGGCACTTGTAATGCCATAGTTGCGGGTTCGATTCCCACGTGGGAACAGTAACAAAAATATATGCACTCACTACTGTAAATCAATCTAAATAAGAGTGTCTGCTAAATGACAAAAATGTAAAACATACCCATTAGGATCTGAGTGGAATCAGTTATATAACACATTGCCCAATATGGTTGTGAGGTCTGGGGTCCACTAACCAAGAATTCATAAAAAAATGGGACAAACACCCAATTGAGACTGCATGCAGAATTCTGCAAAAACATCCTCTGTGTAAAACACCAAATAATGAATGCAGAGCAGAATTATGATGATTCCCGCTAATTATCAAAATCCAGAAAAGAGCATTAAATTCTACAACTACCTAAAAAGTAGCGATTCTCAAACCTCCACCCACTACTCTGGACGGTTCTGACTTAGAATATGCGGACAACTACCTAGTAGAGGTCGACCGATTATGGTTGTTCAACGCCGATACCGATTATTGGAGGACCAAAAAGGCTGATACCAATTAATTGGACAATTTTTTTACATTTATTTGTAATAATGACAATTACAACAATACTGAATGAACACTTATTTTAACTTAATATAATACATCAATAAAATCAATTTAGCCTCAAGTAAATAATGAAACCTGTTCAATTTGGTTTAAATAATGCAAAAACAAAGTGTTGGAGAAGAAACTAAAAGTGCAATATGTGCTATGTAAGAAAGCTAACGTTTCAGTTCCTTGCTCAGAACATGAGTACATATGAAAGCTGGTGGTTCCTTTTAACATGAGTCTTCAATATTCCCAGGTAAGAAGTTTTAGGTTGTAGTTATTATAGGAATTATAGGACTATTTCCCTCTATACCATGGCAAAACGCACAAAAGTGCTGTTTGAATTAATGTTTACACGCCTGCTTCTGCCTACCACCGCTCAGTCAGATACTTAGATACTATGTATGCTCAGTCAGATTATATGCAACGCAGGACACGCTAGATAATATCTAGTAATATCATCAACCATGTGTAGTTAACTAGTGATTGTGATTGATTGTTTTTTACAAGATAAGTTTAATGCTAGCTAGCAACGTACCTTGGCTTACTGCATTCGCGCAACAGACAGTCTCCTTGTGGAGTGCAAGGAGAGAGAGGCAGGTCGTTATTGCGTTGGACTAATTAACTGTAGAGTTGCAAGATTGTATCCCCCGAGTTGACAAGGTTGAAATTCTGTCATTCTGCCCGAACAAAGCAGTTAACCCACCGTTCCTAGGCCGTCATTGAAAATAAGAATGTGTTCTTAACTGACTTGCCTAGTTAAATAAAGGTATAAAATAATAATAATAATAAAATACATTTTTAAAAATCGTCAAATCGGCACCCAAAATTACCGATTTCCGATAGTTATGAAAACTTGAAATCGGCCCTAATTAATCGCCCATTCCGATTTATCGGTCAACCTCTAATACCTAGGTGTCTGGTTAGACTGTAAACTCTCCTTCCAGACACACATTAAGCATCTCCAATCCAAAGTCAAATCTAGAATCGGCTTCCTATTTCGCAACAAAGCATCCTTCACTCATGCTGCCAAACATACCCTCGTAAAACGTACTATCCTACCGATCCTCGACTTCGGCGATGTCATTTTCAAAATAGCCTCCAACACTCTACTCAACAAATTGGATGCAGTCTATCACAGTGCCATCCGTTTTGTCACCAAAGCCCCATATACTACCCACCACTGCGACCTGTATGCTCTCGTTGGCTGGCCCTCGCATCATATTCGTTGCCAAACCCACTGGCTCCAGGTCATCGATAAGTCTTTGCTAGGTAAAGCCCCGCCTTATCTCAGCTCACTGGTCACCATAGCAGCACCCACCCGTAGCACGCGCTCCAGCAGGTATTTCTCACTGGTCACCCCCAAAGCCAATTCCTCCTTCAGCCGCCTTTCCTGCCAGTTCTCTGCTGCCAATGATTAGAACGAACTGCAAAAATCTCGGAAGCTGGAGACTCTTACCTCCCTCACTAGCATTAATTAAGCACCAGCTGTCAGAGCATCTCACAGATCACTGCACCTGTACATAGCTCATCTGTAAATAGCCCATCCAACTACCTCCTTCCCATACTGTTATTTATTTTGCTCCTTTACACCCCAGTATCTCTACTTGCACACTCATCTTCTGCACATCGATCACTCCAGTGTTTAATTGCTATATTTGTAATTATTTCTCCACCATGGCCTATTTATTGCCTTACCTCCCTTATCCTACCTCATTTGCACACATTGTATATTGACTTTTTCTATTGAATTATTGACTGTATGTTTGTTTACTCCATGTGTAACTCCATGTGTAACTCTGTGTTGTTGTGTCGCACTGCTTTGCTTTATCTTGGCCAGTTCGCAGTTGTAAATGTAAATGAGAACTTGTTCTCAACTAGCCTACCTTGTTAAAAATGAAAGAGTATATAGCCATAATATAACATTTGAAATGTGTCTATTCTTTTGAAACTTGTGAGTGTAATGTTTACTGTTCATTTATGATGGGTTATTTCACTTTTGTTTATTATCCATTTCACTTGCTTTGGCAACATAAATATATGACTCCCATACCAATAAAGCTCTTTGAATTAAAATGTGAGAGACAGATGGCGCAGGGACAAAGGGATATTGCTAATGGAACTCTCTCTCTCTCTGACAGCAGAATGCAGAAACAAACCGCTTTACCCGTTCTGTCTTTTCACCATCTGTCAGCAAAGATGGGTAGCGAACGTCATAGCTGCTTCTGAGCTTTCTTCTTTGTGGAGTTTAACGACGGTTGGCATCCAATATGTTGCATTACCGCCTCCAGATCAACTAGTATTAATCCATTACACTTTCTGATACAAAATGGGAAAGGGGAAATGGGAGAAAACCTTACAAAAAAATACTAATATAATGTTTTATTACCATACCAACTAACCCTACACTCATTAATACCCACCACCTTATTCCACTACCTGAACCCTATCTGATCCTATCCCAGGCCAAAGACAGAGGACGGGACACTACCACTCAACACACCCTGTAACTCTTCTGAAGTCAAATCTTGTACCCCCAAGTACTTCTCTGCAGCTGCCACCACAACATCTATTTTCTGTTGATAATCATTGCTATGAACGCTAAGAAGCCAACCTTACTGAAACATATATCACTCATTGGCCTATCCCTCTATTCTGGACCAGATGTACTATTCACAGGGATCCTATCAGAATTCCTCACCCTTGATCCACTCTCCTCTACCTTCTTCACTGCCTCAAAATAGGACATATTCTGCACTACTCTGACCCTGGCCACCTCAACCTGCCTCTTTCACACAGGACACCGTTGATCCCCTGCAACACGGGCACCCCTACACAACTTTCCCGGCCGAAACTACACATTCTTCTGTCCCATGTCCTCCTGCACACTTCCCACATCTTGGAATCTCCCTCCTACACACTTCCGCAACATGCCCATTAACGCAACACCTGTAACACTGCAGTGTATTCGGCATAAAAGCTTTAACAGTATAACTCATATATCCTAACATTACTGGTCAGGTAAAGACTCCGAATCAAATCTCAAAAGAGCAGACTGTCACCTCTGTTTCATCAAGCTCCCCATCGCACAAACACCAGGAATCTTCCATTTAAATTGTTCCACCTTTACACACAGCCGCGGGAAATAGTTTGGGGGTGGGGTGCTGCGATTATTTTGCTGGCGGGGAGGAGGGGGGGATGCAGAAAAGATGTATAGCCGGCGCTGAAGACATCTATATCAGTCCGCTAATACAGGACAAAGGGACTGGTTCCAACCTCGTAAAAAATCTCACTCCCACTGGACCAAATGTATCTTTACCATAACCATGTCCATCAATGCAGGGCTCGGGCTTCGAGCTCCTCACAACACCTTCTACCCCTTCCATTTCACCTCCAAAACTCAAACTGGCGTCCGACTCACTCTGAACTTGACACCAATCATCCTCGACATACAGAGGGTTAATTGTTATTGATACCTTCAACAGATTCAAACCTATCCTCTGCATCCCTCAGTCTTTTCAAAGTCCTCTCTCTTTGCCTCCAATCCTCCTTCCTTAATCAATTACCCGACTCCTGAAAATATATAACTTTTCCAAACCGAAATATCCTTTCAGCTTCCTCGAGAGTCATACTAAACCTGCGTTACAACTCAACCAGTTAGTCTAACATTTCCGAGGTTCCTCGTTCCGACCTGTACATGAACGCGGCATCTGTGTCGGTCTCGGCTGACTGTCATGTGACGGGGTTTACCACTTCCCACCCTCAGATCCAGGAAGGCATGTTCTGTCAGCTGTCCTTCACAGATAATCAATAACTGTGTGTGTAGGATAACAGATAACTAACTCGGGAGTGAAGCAACAGCCTTGACAGCTCATCTTTATGTTTATGTCTCATATTATATGACAACGTTAGTATTCTTAGCAAGCTAGCTAGGTCACGTTAGCATTGTCCAGTTAACTAATTAGTCATGTGCAGCGAGACCATGTAAATCCTGTCTACGTGAATTTCTCTACTACGAAAATACTTAACACCAGAGAGCTTATCATAATCATGCCCGCTCTGGGCAGAGACGCTACCCGGCTCCATCCCCAGGGCCGTGGACCCATATCTCGGCACTGACACTCACAAATTATTAAAATAATCACTAAGCTTTCTTATGATCGATAATATAATTAAGTTAATGTATGTTTCATTGGTCTTACCTGACCACTGACAGCATATAGTGTGTACACGGCCGCTGAGAGTTCTTTCTTCGATGAGGCTTAACGTCGGTTGGCATCCAATATGTTACATTACCGCCACCTACTAGACTGGAGTACAACTCGCTTAATACTTTGCTTGAAAAAAATAAATATATAAACAAATAACCTACCATCTAATACTACACTCGCAAATATTCAAAATAAAAATAACACCATCATACTCCACTATTTAAAAAATATTTAGCCCTGCCTCATGCCAACAACCTGAAAGGATGGGACACCACCACTAAACACACCCTGTAACTCGTCTGATGTCAAGTCTCGCACACCCAAATATCACTCTGCATCTGCCACCATAACCTCAATTTTCTGCAACTTACATTCCATCCTTGCAGGCCAGTTGATAACCATTGCTATAAATACTAAAAATCAAATCTCCCTGAAACATATATCACTTGTTGCCCTATCTGATAGTTGCTTGTTTATTATTCTCTGCTAAAACACAACGACCCTCTGTGTCTCAGCATGAAACAACAGCCACAATAACGATAAGCCATAATAGTGGAATACATGTCACCCGTTGAAACTTATTCATTAGGATACAAAGAGGATTAATGCCGTATTTAGACTAGATAATGTTAAACTAGGTTGGAATGTTCTGTAGGTTAGGCTTAACAGTCCAATATATATATTCAATACCCACAATAGACTGAGTGTGGAGGTGATTCCCACAGTCAAGTTCTGCAATAAGAGCTATGACGCTAATATTTGTGGGTGTCACTGAGTAGGCTGATACCACATGGGTAAGGCTGCACACCGCTTATACACTGTGGACAAAACATTAAGAACACCTGCTCTTTCCATGACATAGACAATTCAGGTGAAAGCTATGAAATCTAATAAACTCAGCAAAAAAATAAACATCCTCGCACTGTCAACTGCGTGTATCTTCAGTAAACTTAACATGTGTAAATATTTGTATGAACATAACAAGATTCAACAACTGAGACATAAACTGATCAAGTTCCACAGACATGTGACTAACAGAAACGGAATAATGTGTCCCTGAACAAAGTGTGTGGGGGGGGTCAAAATCAAAAGCAAGAATCAGTATCTGGTGTGGCCAGCAGCTGCATTAAGTACTGCAGTGCATCTCGTCCTCATGGACTGCACCAGATTTACCCGTTCTTGCTGTGAGATGTTACCCCACTCTTCCACCAAGGCACCTGCAAGTTCCCGGACATTTCTGAGAGGACTGGCCCTAGCCCTCACCCTCCAATCCAACAGGTTCCAGATGTGCTCAATGGGATTGAGATCCGGGCTCTTTTCTGGCCATGGCAGAACACTGACATTCCTGTCTTGCAGGAAATCACACACAGAACGAGCAGTATGGCTGATTGCATTGTCATGCTGGAGGGTCATGTCAGGAAGGGTTCCACATGAGGGAGGAGGATGTCTTCCCTGTAACACACAGCATTGAGATTGCCTGCAATGACAACAAGCTCAGTCCGATGATGCTGTGACACACCGCCCAGACCATGACTGACCCTGCACCTCCAAATTGATCCCGCTCCAGAGTACAGGCCTCTGTGTAACACCCATTCCTTCTAAAATAAACGCAAGTCCGACCATCAGGGATGAGACAACACCACAACTCATCAGTGAAGAGCGCTTTTATAAACAGTAGTTTATGTGTCGGGGGGCTAGGGTCAGTTTGTTATATCTGGAGTACCTCTCCTGTCCTATTCAGTGTCCTGTGTGAATCTAAGTGTGCGTTCTCTAATTCTCTCCTTCTCTCTTTCTTTCTCTCTCTCGGAGGACCTGAGCCCTAGGACCATGCCCCAGGACTACCTGACATGATGACTCCTTGCTGTCCCCAGTCCACCTGGCCATGCTGCTGCTCCAGTTTCAACTGACCTGAGCCCTAGGACCATGTCCCAGGACTACCTGACATGATGACTCCTTGCTGTCCCCAGTCCACCTGGCCATGCTGCTGCTCCAGTTTCAACTGTTCTGCCTTACTATTATTCGACCATGCTGGTCATTTATGAACATTTGAACATCTTGGCCATGTTCTGTTATAATCTCCACCCGGCACAGCCAGATGAGGACTGGCCACCCCACATATGCTCTCTCTAATTCTCTCTTTCTTTCTCTCTCTCGGAGGACCTGAGCCCTAGGACCGTGCCCCAGGACTACCTGACATGATGACTCCTTGCTGTCCCCAGTCCACCTGACTGTGCTGCTGTTCCATTTTCAACTGTTCTGCCTTATTATTATTCGACCATGCTGGTCATTTATGAACATTTGAACATCTTGGCCATGTTCTGTTATAATCTCCACCCGGCACAGCCAAAAGAGGACTGGCCACCCCACATAGCATGGTTCCTCTCTAGGTTTCTTCCTAGGTTTTGGCCTTTCTAGGGAGTTTTTCCTAGCCACCATGCTTCTACACCTGCATTGCTTGCTGTTTGGGGTTTTAGGCTGGGTTTCTGTACAGCACTTTGAGATATCAGCTGATGTACGAAGGGCTATATAAATACATTTGATTTGATTGGATTTGATTTGATTTTTTGCCAGTCCAGTTCTGGTCCAGCGATGGAGGGTTTGTGCCCATAGGCGATGTTGTTGCCGGTGATGTCTGGTGAGGAACTGCCTTACAACAGGCCTACAAGCCCTCAGTCCAGCCTCTCTCAGCCTGTTGCGGACAGTCTGAGCACTGATGGAGGGATTGTGCATTCCTGGTGTAACTTGGGAAGTTGTTGTTGCCATCCTGTACCAGTCCCGCAGGTGTGATGTTTGGATGTACTGATCCTGTGCAGGTGTTGTTACACGTGGTCTGCCACTGTGAGGATGATCAGCTGTCCGTCCTGTCTCCCTGTAGCGCTGTCTTAGGTGTTTCACAGTACGTTCATGGCAATTTATTGCCCTGGCCACATCTGCAGTCCTCATGCCTCCTTGCAGCATGCCTAAGGCATGGTCACGCAGATGAGCAGGGACATTGGGGAGTTTTCTTCTGGTGTTTTTCAGAGTCAGTAGAAAGGCCTCTTTGGTGTCCTAAGTTTTCCTAACTGTGACCTTAAAATGAATTGCCTACCCTCTGTAAGCTGTTAGTGTCTTAGCGACCTTCCCACAGGTGCATGTTCATTAATTGTTTATTGTTTATTGAACAAGCATGGGAAATAGTGTTTAAACCCTTTACAATAAAGATCTGTGAAGTTATTTGGATTTTTACTAATTATCTTTGAAAGACAGGGTCCTGAAAAAGGGACGTTTCTTTTTTAGCTGTTTAGATGTCACTTGTTACATCCACTTTAATCAGTGTAGATGAAGGGGATGAGACAGGTTAAAGAAGGATTTTTAAGCCTTGAGACAAAATATATAAGGCCCGTTGAATGGGGTATGATAGTTCTGACTTGTATTTAACTAGGCAAATCAGTTCAGAACAAATGATGTTTTACAGCTGGATGTGATTATAACTGGATTTGAACCAGAGACTGTAGTGACACGTCTTGCACTGAGATGCTGTGCTTTAGACCACCACACCACTCAGGAGCCCAGGATCACCAGTTTGTGTCAAGAACTGCACCGCTGCTTGGTTTTTAATGCTCAGCAGTTTCCTGTGGGTGCAACTCAATATTAGGAAGGTGTTTTTAACGTTTTGTACACTCAGTGTATGCATGCCCCCAATGCAATTATGCAGTTTAATATATCCACACTGGAATTTGAAACTTAAAAACAAACATTTTATTGCCTAATTAATGAATAATTGTATTTATTTTGAAGTTATATAACAACATTCCAAACTTGTTTAGCACTATCTACACCAAATATTGCATTATTCCACTATTTGTGTCCCTTTGGATCAGTTTCAATGGGGGACTTGTATTTTGAAGGCATACCGCAAATTCCACTATTGTGGATAATCCTTATTCTGGCTAGTTTCTCACAGGGGTCTGTCTATTTCCGCATAGTCCTACCGCGTGATAGGTTCTGGTACTTAAAGTGACAGAAAGCCATGGATTTTAACGTTAGAGTCATTCCACCTCAAAAAGCACAAGAAGGAGGATTTTGACACCCACCATCTCAGATTGTTATGAAATCGTTTCTGTATTTACAAACAGATGTATTCTGTATTTACCTCCAATGTATTCACATCCTACCGTACCTTTGTCTGTACATTATGCCTTGAATCTATTCTACCGTGCCCAGAAACCTGCTCCTATTACTCTCTGTTCTGAACAAACTAGACGACCAGTTCTTATAGCCTTTAGCAGTAACCGATTCCTACTCTGTTCCTCAGGGGATGTAGAGGTTAATACAGGCCCTGCAGTGCCTAGCTCCACTCCTATTCCCCAGGCGCTCTCATTTGTTGGCTTCTGTAACCGTAAAAGTCTTGGTTTCATGCATGTTACCATTAGAAGCCTCCTCCCTAAGTTTGTTTTATTCACTGCCTTAGCACACTCTGCCAACCCGGATGTCCTAGCCGTGTCTGAATCCTGGCTTAGGAAAACCACCAAAACCCCTGAAATTTCCACCCCTAATTATAACATTTTCAGAGAAGATAGAACTGCCAAAGGGGGCGGAGTTACAATCTACTGCAGAGATAACCTGCAGAGTTCTGTCTTAATATCAACTTCTGTACCCAAGAGAAGAGATTTTAAAAATCCACCTCTCCAGAAACAAGTCTCTCAACGTTGCCGCTTGCTATAGACCACCCTCTGACCCCAGCTGTGCCCTGGACACCCTATGTGAATTGATTGCCCCCCACATATCTTCAGAACTTGTGCTGCTAGGTGACCTTAACTGGGACATGCTTAACACCCCAGCCATCCTACAATCTAAGCTTGATGCCCTCAATCTCACACAAATTATCAATGAACCTACCAGGTACCCCTCATCACTGTCAAACACTCCCTTGAACACTTCAGCGAGCAGGCCTTTCTAATCGACCTGGCCCGGGTATCCTGGAAGGATATTGACCCCATCCTGTCAGTAGAGGATGCCTGGTTATTCTTTAAAAGTACCTTCCGGGCCTCCCGGGTGGCGCAGTGGTTAAGGGCGCTGTACTGCAGCACCAGCTGTGCCATCAGAGTCCCTGGGTTTGCTCCCAGGCTCTGTCGTAACCGGCCGCGACCGGGAGGTCCGTGGGGCGACGCACAATTGGCCTAGCGTCGTCCTGGTTTAGAGAGGGCTTGGTTGGTAGGGATGTCCTTGTCTCATCGCGCACCAGCGACTCCTGTGGCGGGCCGGGCGCAGTGCGCGCTAACCAAGGTTGCCAGGTGCACAGTGTTTCCTCCGGGCGCATTGTTGCGGCTGGCTTCCGGGTTGGATGCGCACTGTGTTAAGAAGCAGTACGGCTGGTTGGGTTGTGTATCGGAGGACGCATGACTTTCAACCTTCGTCTCTCCCGAGCCCGTATGGGAGTTGTAGCGATGAGACAAGATAGTAGCTACTACAACAATTGGATACCACTAAATTGGGGAGAAAAAGGGGTAAAAATTCAAAATAAAAAAAACAAGATTATCTGGTCTGATAAAACCAAGACTGATCTCTTCGGGCCTGAATGCCAAGCGTCACATCTGGAGGAAGCCTGGCACCATCCCTATGGTGGAGCATGGTGCTGGCAGCATCATGCTGTGGGGATGTTTTTCAGCGGCAGGGACTGGAAGACTAGTCAGGAACGAGGGAAAGATGAATGGAGCAAAGTACAGAGAGGTCCTTGATGAAAACCAACTTCAGAGCACTGAGGACCTCAGACTGGTGCAAAGGTTCACCTTCCAACAGGACAACGACCCTAAGCACACAGCCAAGACAACGCAGGAGTGGCTTTGGGACAAGTCTCTAAATGTCCTTGAGTGGCCCAGCCAGAGTCCGAACTTGAACCCGATCGAACATCTCTTATCTCTTGTGCAGTGACGCTCCCCATCCAACCTGAAAGAGCTTCAGAAGATTTTTATACATTTGCAAATATGGCTAAATGCTCAACCATTAAAGGTTAGAGACTTGCTGACACTCTTATCTGTCCCCTATATACATGTAATTATTAGGGAACTACTACCACATGTCACTTAAATTGGTACAGCACTCTCATTAACAGGTGCAGCAAGTATAGCCTCTTACAAGGCACGCAGTGGTCATAGTGTTTTGTGTTTTCGTTATATATTTGGTCAGGCCACGGTGTGACATGGGTTTAATGTTGTGTTTCGTATTGGTGGTTTTGTAGGTATTGGGATTGCGGCTGAGTAGGGGTGTAGCATAGGTTGGCTGCCTGAGGCGGTTCTCAATCAGAGTCAGGTGATTCTCGTTGTCTCTGATTGGGAACCGTATTTAGGTAGCCTGGGTTTCACTTTGTATTTCGTGGGTGATTGTTCCTGTCTTTGTGTAGTGTTCACCAGATAGGCTGTAATTAGTTTTCACGTTCCGTTTGTTGTTTTGTATTTGTAATAGTTATTTCATGTATCGCGATTCATTCATTAAAGACATGAGTAACCACCACGCTGCATTTCGGTCCGACTCTCTTTCAACAAACGAAGAACGCCGTTACACGCCTCTAAATTTGTTCATAAGCCACATCAATACCATGCACCCACAAAAGGTTTTTTATGCTCCAAAATTACAGTATGGTATTGTATTCTGTGGGGGTGGTAATTACAGTCAATAACTTGCGGCACAGTAGCCAGTAAATTACTGTTGATTTCCAGGAAAAGGTTTTTAGATTCCAAAAATAGAATGTGGTACTGTATTCTGTGGGAGGGTACTGTTTTACAATAAATTACTGGGAGCCAGTAAATTACTGTAGATTTACAGAACAAATATAAACAAAATATGGTATGTACTGTATTCTGTGGGGTACAGCATTCTCACTCATGGGTGTAACAAATATATTTAACAAATAAACAGTATATTGTCACTAGAGGTCGACCGATGATTTTTCAACACCGATACAGATACCAATAATTGGAGGATCAAAAAAAGCCGATACCGATTAATCTGCCAATTTTTAAAATGTTTTTGTAATAATGTCAATTACAACAATACTGAATGAACACATATTAACTTAATATAATACATCAATAAAATCAATTTAGCCTCAAATAAATAATGAAACCTGTTCAATTTGGTTTAAATAATGCAAAAACAAAGTGTTGGAGAAGAAAGAACAAGTGCAATATGTGCCATGTAAGAAAGCTAACGTTTCAGTTCCTTGCTCAGAACATGAGAACATATGAAAGCTGGTGGTTCCTTTTAACATGATTCGTCAATATTCACATTTAGGTTGTAGTTATTATAGGAATTATAGAACTATTTCTCTCTATACGATTTGTATTTCATATACCTTTGACTATTGGATGTTCTTATAGGCACTTTAGTATTGCCAGTGTAACAGTATAGCTTCCATCCCTCTCCTCGCCGCTACCTGGGCTCGAACCAGGAACACATTGACAACAGCCACCCTCGATGTCATGGCTGATTTCCTCCTCTTCCTCTGAAGAGGTGTATCAAGGATCGGACCAATACGCAGCGTGGTAGGTGTCCATGTTTTTAATAGGGAAAAAACTGAACACACTTTACAAAATAACAAAAGTGGCAAAACCGAAACAGTCCTATCTGGTGCAGAGAACACAAACACAGGAAACAATCACCCACAAAATACCCAAAGAACATGACTGCCTAAATATGGTTCCCAATCAAATCAAATCAAATCAAATCACATTTTATTTGTCACATACACATGGTTAGCAGATGTTAATGCGAGTGTAGCGAAATGCTTGTGCTTCTAGTTCCGACAATGCAGTGATAACCAACAAGTAATCTAACTAACATTTCCAAAACTACTGTCTTATACACAGTGTAAGGGGATAAAGAATATGTACATAAGGATATATGAATGAGTGATGGTACAGAGCAGCATACAGTAGATGGTATCGAGTACAGTATATACATATGAGATGAGTATGTAGACAAAGTAAACGAAGTGGCATAGTTAAAGTGGCTAGTGATACATGTATTACATAAGGATGCAGTCGATGATGTAGAGTACAGTATATACGTATGCATATGAGATGAATAATGTAGGGTAAGTAACATTATATAAGGTAGCATTGTTTAAAGTGGCTAGTGATATATTTACATCATTTCCCATCAATTCCCATTATTAAAGTGGCTGGAGTTGGGTCAGTGTCAATGACAGTGTGTTGGCAGCAGCCACTCAATGTTAGTGGTGGCTGTTTAACAGTCTGATGGCCTTGAGATAGAAGCTGTTTTTCAGTCTCTCGGTCCCAGCTTTGATGCACCTGTACTGACCTCGCCTTCTGGATGATAGCGGGGTGAACAGGCAGTGGTTCGGGTGGTTGATGTCCTTGATGATCTTTATGGCCTTCCTGTAACATCGGGTGGTGTAGGTGTCCTGGAGGGCAGGTAGTTTGCCCCCGGTGATGCGTTGTGCAGACCTCACTACCCTCTGGAGAGCCTTACGGTTGAGGGCGGAGCAGTTGCCGTACCAGGCGGTGATACAGCCCGCCATGATGCTCTCGATTGTGCATCTGTAGAAGTTTGTGAGTGCTTTTGGTGACAAGCCAAATTTCTTCAGCCTCCTGAGGTTGAAGAGGCGCTGCTGCGCCTTCTTCACGATGCTGTCAGTGTGAGTGGACCAATTCAGTTTGTCTGTGATGTGTATGCCGAGGAACTTAAAACTTGCTACCCTCTCCACTACTGTTCCATCGATGTGGATAGGGGGGTGTTCCCTCTGCTGTTTCCTGAAGTCCACAATCATCTCCTTAGTTTTGTTGACATTGAGTGTGAGGTTATTTTCCTGACACCACACTCCGAGGGCCCTCACCTCCGCCCTGTAGGCCGTCTCGTCGTTGTTGGTAATCAAGCCTACCACTGTTGTGTCGTCCGCAAACTTGATGATTGAGTTGGAGGCGTGCGTGGCCACGCAGTCGTGGGTGAACAGGGAGTACAGGAGAGGGCTCAGAACGCACCCTTGTGGGGCCCCGTGTTGAGGATCAGCGGGGAGGAGATGTTGTTGCCTACCCTCACCACCTGGGGGCGGCCCGTCAGGAAGTCCAGTACCCAGTTGCACAGGGCGGGGTCGAGACCCAGGGTCTCGAGCTTGATGACGAGCTTGGAGGGTACTATGGTGTTGAATGCCGAGCTGTAGTCGATGAACAGCATTCTCACATAGGTATTCCTCTTGTCCACGTGGGTTAGGGCAGTGTGCAGTGTGGTTGAGATTGCATCGTCTGTGGACCTATTTGGGCGGTAAGCAAATTGGAGTGGGTCTAGGGTGTCAGGTAGGGTGGAGGTGATATGGTCCTTGACTAGTCTCTCAAAGCACTTCATGATGACGGAAGTGAGTGCTACGGGGCGGTAGTCGTTTAGCTCAGTTACCTTAGCTTTCTTGGGAACAGGAACAATGGTGGCCCTCTTGAAGCATGTGGGAACAGCAGACTGGTATAGGGATTGATTGAATATGTCCGTAAACACACCGGCCAGCTGGTCTGCACATGCTCTGAGGGCGCGGCTGGGGATGCCGTCTGGGCCTGCAGCCTTGCGAGGGTTAACACTTTTAAATGTCTTACTCACCTCGGCTGCAGTGAAGGAGAGTCCGCATGTTTTCGTTGCAGGCCGTGTCAGTGGCACTGTATTGTCCTCAAAGCGGGCAAAAAAGTTATTTAGTCTGCCTGGGAGCAAGACATCCTGGTCCGTGACTGGGCTGGGTTTCTTCTTGTAGTCCGTGATTGACTGTAGACCCTGCCACATGCCTCTTGTGTCTGAGCCATTGAATTGAGATTCCACTTTGTCTCTGTACTGACGCTTAGCTTGTTTAATAGCCTTGCGGAGGGAATAGCTGCACTGTTTGTATTCGGTCATGTTGCCAGACACCTTGCCCTGATTAAAAGCAGTGGTTCGCGCTTTCAGTTTCACGCGAATGCTGCCATCAATCCACGGTTTTTGGTTAGGGAATGTTTTTATCGTTGCTATGGGAACGACATCTTCGACGCAGGTTCTAATGAACTTGCACACCGAATCAGCGTATTCGTCAATATTTTTATCTGATGCAATACGAAACATGTCCCAGTCCACGTGATGGAAGCAGTCTTGGAGTGTGGAGTCAGCTTGGTCTGACCAGCGTTGGACAGACCTCAGCGTGGGAGCCTCTTGTTTGAGTTTCTGCCTGTAGGCAGGGATCAGCAAAATGGAGTCGTGGTCAGCTTTTCCGAAAGGGGGGCGGGGCAGGGCCTTATATGCGTCGCGGAAGTTAGAGTAACAATGATCCAAGGTTTTACCACCCTGGTTGCGCAATCGATATGCTGATAAAATTTAGGGAGTCTTGTTTTCAGATTAGCTTTGTTAAAATCCCCAACTACAATGAATGCAGCCTCCGGATAAATGGTTTCCAGTTTGCAAAGAGTTAAATAAAGTTCGTTCAGAGCCATCGATGTGTCTGCTTGGGGGTATATACGGCTGTGATTATAATCGAAGAGAATTCTCTTGGAAGATAATGCGGTCTACATTTGATTGTGAGGAATTCTAAATCAGGTGAACAGAAGGATTTGAGTTCCTGTATGTTTCCTTCATCACACCATGTCTCGTTAGTCATGAGGCATACGCCCCGCCACTCTTCTTACCAGAAAGATGTTTGTTTCTGTCGGCGCGATGCGTGGAGAAACCCGTTGGCTGCACCGCATCGGATAGCCTCTTCCCAGTGAGCCATGTTTCCGTGAAGCAGAGAACGTTGCAGTCTCTGATGTCCTCTGGAATGCCACCCTTGCTCGGATTTCGTCAACCTTGTTGTCAAGAGACTGGACATTGGCAAGAAGAATGCTGGGGAGTGGTGCGCGATGTGCCCTTGTTCGGAGTCTGACCAGAAGACCGCCTCGTTTCCCTCTTTTTCGGAGTCGTTTTCTTGGGTCGCTGCATGCGATCCATTCCGTTGTCCTGTTTGCAAGGCAGAACACAGGATCCGCGTCGCGGAAAACAACGATAAACACCTGCCTCTGATTGAGAACCAATCTAGGCAACCATAGACTTACATAAACACCTAGAATGATCACAACCCCATAAATCTACAAAAAACCCTAGACAGTACAAACACCCTAGATGAGACAAAAACCATACATCACCCATGTCACACCCTGACCTAACCAAAATAATAAAGAAAACAAAGATAACTAAGGCCAGGGCGTGACACTCGAAGCAGCGTTACCCATGCAGAGCAAGGGGAACAACTACTCCAAATCTCAGAGCGAGTGACGTTTGAAACGCTATTCGCGCGCACCCCGCTAACTAGCTAGCCATTTCACATGGTTACACAAGCCTAATCTCGGGAGTTGATAGGATTGAAGTCATGAACAGCTGGCAAAGAGCTGCTGGCAAAACGCATGAAAGTTCTGTTTGAATGAATGCTTATGAGCCTGCTGGTGCCTACCATCGCTCAGTCAGACTGCTCTATCAAGTCATAGACTTAATTATAACATAATAACACACAGAAATACGAGCCTTAGGTCATTAATATGGTCGAATCCGGAAACGATCATTTCGAAAACAACACGTTTATTCTTGCAGTGAAATACGGGACCGGATGGCATCCATAAGTCTAAATATTGCTGTTACATTGCACAACCTTCAATGTTATGTCATAATTATGTAAAATTCTGGCAAATTAGTTCGCAATTAGCCAGGCGGCCCAAACTGTTGCATGTACCCTGACTCTGCGTGCAATGAACGCAAGACAAGTGACACAATTTCACCTGGTTAATATTACCTGCTAACCTTTCTTTTAGCTAAATATGTAGGTTTAAAAATATATACTTCTGTGTATTGATTTTAAGAAAGGCATTGATGTTTATGGTTAGGTACACGTTGGAGCAACGACAGTCCTTTTTCGCGAAAGCGCACCGCATCAATTATATTCAATGCAGGACACGCTAGATAAACTAGTAATATCATCAACCATGTGTAGTTATAACTAGTGATTATGATTGATTGTTTTTTATAAGATAAGTTTAATGCTAGCTAGCAACTTACCTTGGCTTCTTACTGCATTCGCGTAACAGGCAGGCTCCTCATGAGGCAGGTGGTTAGAGCGCTGGACTAGTTAACTGTAAGGTTGTAAGGTGGAGTCCCTGAGCTGACAAGGTAAAAATCTGTCATTCTGCCCCTGAACAAGACAGTTAACCCACTGTTCCAAGGCCGTCATTGAAAATAAGAATGTGTTCTTTACTGACTAGCCTCGTTAAATACAGTTGTAAAAATAAATAAATAAAAAATCGGCAAAATCGGCATCCAAAAATACCGATTTCCAAATGGTATGAAAACTTGAAATCGGCCCTAATCGGCCATTGATCGGCCATAACACTGACAGAGGAGATTTACGATGTCTTTGGGTGATAAAACCTAAAGTGCATTCCAGAGAACATGGGTTAATGTTTCTGCTATATACCGTACCAGGGAGAGATGGTTCTAGTTTGGAGTCTTAACCTTGTGACACATTCTAAGTATCTGTTGTTCGTCATGTAGGTTGAAAGGGGTGTATCTTGGCTATAAAAGACCTTTGTACTTTTGTCTTGACACTCAACGGATCATTAGAAATGGTGAATCGTTGACAAGTCATTGCTATTGCAAACCTCTTATTATAAAATATTTAGTTTAAGTATGACTCTGACTTGCGTGATAAGTTTATCTCTCCTCATTTGATAGTAAAGAAATGAACCACCACACTCTCCTTGTGTTTGTCTCAACCCCCTCCAGGTATCACCCATCTTCCCCGTGTGCTTATACCTGTGTTTTCTGTCTGTCTGGGCCAGTTCATTTTGTTCTTTCAAACCTACCAGCATTTCCCTTGCTCCTGTCTTTGCTATAGTCTCTGTTTTCTAGTTTCCCAGTTTAGACCATTCCTGCCTGCCCTGACCCTGCCTGTCATCCTGTACCTTTGCCTCTTCTCTGGATTACCGACCTCTGCCTGACCTGACCCTGAGCCCGCCTGCTGTTCCGGTGCTTTACATCCTCTCTGGATTATTGACCACTGCTCGCCTTGTTTAAATAATAAACTTTCGTTTTTCAACACTGTCTGCACCTGGGTCATACCTGAAACATGATAGTATATAGTGGTTGAGTGTTTAGCCATGTCCTTTTGATTTGTTTTGTCCTGTAGTCACTGCCAGTTTAGTAGCCTTTGTTAAGGCCTCTACAAATGCAATTGATATAAAATACAAAATACTAATTGGTATGCTGTAATACATAATTACTTATTCACTGTTAGCAATTGCTGTAATTTTATTACAATACAATTTAGCAGAATGCCATTGAGTTCCTATAAAGCGTTGCTCTTTACAGTACTGTACTGTAATATAGAATCACAGTAGCTAAACTGTTCAAGGTTTGCTGTAAATTTACAGCAATTTGTTAGTGTACTACATTGGTGCCAGAAATGGGATGTATGTGGGTTGATAGTGACTGGGTCACAGATAATTCTTGCATGGCAGATTGGCAAGGGAATAGGCACGTGGGTAAGTGTGTCTTATATCACAGAGAAGTGCTCCTTTCATCTTTCATCTTGTCTGCTGCTGCACCATGGAAACAGGGATACCGGATTTTCTTTCGCTCTCGCAACTCCCCATCACACACATACCTGAAATATTATTATCATGAGCAAACGGATAGGAGACAGGTCAAACACACACATACATGACTGTAATCAAGCAGCCGCATGGCAACAGCGCAGTCAGTAGGGGGTAACCATGGCAACAGTCCGTTCTTGGCTACCATAGCAACAACATAGCACTGGATTACAAACACCAGCTTGATTTCATTCAACTTTGTCCAGGTGACCTATTTGAACCATTAGGCCTTCCAATGATGACCTAGAGACAGACACAACTACAAACAACCACATACAGATCTTTCTCTCTCTCGCTCTCTCTCAATTCAATTAAATACAATTCAAAGGGCTTTATTGGCATGGGAGACATATGTTTACATTGCCAAATCAAGTGAAATAGATAATAAACAAAAGTGAAATAAACAATCAAGAATGAATAGTAAACATTACACTTACAAGTTTCACAGGAATAGACACATTTGAAATGTCATATTAAGGCTATGTACAGTGTTATAATGATGTGCAAATAGTTAAAGTACAAAAGGGAAAATAAATAAACATAAATATGGGTTCTCTCTCTGTGTGTATGTGTGCGTGAGTGCTTGCGTATGTGAAGGGCTATCGTGCACAGACAGAGCATGTGTTGCATAATCCTGAAATACAGTAAATAACTCATAGATACAGAGGCGTGTTAAACACGCTAGGCTGAGTGTGTGCGCGTGCGCATTCATGTGTGATGACGCCACACTCCCCCGCCCAACTCGCTTTGCGTCGCATCTGGATCTGAAAACTGTCCTCAGCAGCAGCAATCAGCAGCACAGCCGTATCGGTGGCCGCAAGGGAGAAGAGGAGAATCTCATCACGGGAAGACGGGAAGGTGTACCTCTACATCTGATCATATCTCTTTTTTTCCTGTCTCTCTCTTGCTTTTTTCCGTTTGAACGGAATAGTCTCTTCTCTTACACCTGATCATCTCTCACAGAAACAGAATAGGTTTAAAAACAGAAGAGAAGAGTAACGTTACAACGAAGGGAGGGACTAATGGAGGCATAAAAAGCAAAGGAGAAGAGAGGAGAAATTTACCTCTCCCCTAGACTACACTCGATAATCTCAATAACGCTCTCCTTTGCGCTATCTCTCTCTGGTCATGGCGTTGCAGGGGACCAGCCTGCTCGAGAACCCGGTCCAGGCAATTCTGTACCTTAGAGAACTGACCACTATAGTTCAGAACCAGCAGAGCCTCATCCAGACACAGCGCCTGCGCATTGATGAACTGGACCGGCGCGTGGACGAGCTGCTCGGGGAGAACAGGAATCTGCGCGAGGCAAGAGTACAACATCATCATTATCATCACCCGGACTCCAACAGGAACCTTCATCATCCTCAGCACCAACATCCAGACACACAAACCCATGACACCGGGTCTCTGCCTGCCCAGCCTCCGCCTGAAATCCACCCGGACCAAGAAAAGCCGCCTCCACAACGCGCTTATCCGGAGGACATGCAGTTGGTACCAGCCCAGCCGCAGTCAACGAGCCCTCCGCCAAGCGAGGCCGGCCCGGGCTCGGGGGAGGACGGCAGGACCAGCCCGGGCTGCCGCACACTGAATCCCCTGGTTCCCCTAGCTCCCCTCACTCCTACCACTCTCTGCCGCTCGGTGGGTCTTGCCAATCAATCAGAGTGAGTCCATTTACTATCTTTTATCAGCGCGAATGTGATAAAGTGTGTGTGTACTGTAAAAAGCAAAGCAAAAACAAGTTGTTTCAACTAATTACTATTAAGTAACCGGTTCCACAGACTTTTATTTTGTTTACGTAAAGCTTCAATTAAACACTGAGTCTCAAATAGCCACCTGTCCCTTTTAATAGCCAGGCAATATTACACATTACAGCAAATAAACACCGTTTCAAATAAACGCGGGGTCTAAATGAATGGTTTAGGAGGTTACCACGAATTGTTTTAGGTTTAATGTTTGACTTGTTACATAAAAAAATCAGTAATGACTCTAAAAAATTACATTTACATTTAAGTCATTTAGCAGACACGACTTACAAATTGGTGCATACACCTTATGACATCCAGTGGAACAGCCACTTGCATCTAAAATTTTTTTTTTTTTTGGGGGAGAAGGGGGAGAAGGGGGAAGGATTACTTACCCTTACTTACCCTATCCTAGGTATTCCTTGAAGAGGTGGGGTTTCAGGTGTCTCCGGAAGGTGGTGATTGACTCCGCTGTCCTGGCGTCGTGAGGGAGTTTGTTCCACCATTGGGGGGCCAGAGCAGCGAACAGTTTTGACTGGGCTGAGCGGGAACTGTACTTCCTCAGTGGTAGGGAGGCGAGCAGGCCAGAGGTGGATGAACGCAGTGCCCTTGTTGGGGTGTGGGGCCTGATCAGAGCCTGGAGGTACTGAGGTGCCGTTCCCCTCACAGCTCCGTAGGCAAGCACCATGGTCTTGTAGCGGATGCGAGCTTCAACTGGAAGCCAGTGGAGAGAGCGGAGGAGCGGGGTGACGTGAGAGAACTTGGGAAGGTTGAACACCAGACGGGCTGCGGCGTTCTGGATGAGTTGTAGGGGTTTAATGGCACAGGCAGGAGCCCAGCCAACAGCGAGTTGCAGTAATCAAGACGGGAGATGACAAGTGCCTGGATTAGGACCTGCGCCGCTTCCTGTGTGAGGCAGGGTCGTACTCTGCGGATGTTGTAGAGCATGAACCTACAGGAACGGGACACCGCCTTGATGTTAGTTGAGAACGTCAGGGTGTTGTCCAGGATCACGCCAAGGTTCTTAGCGCTCTGGGAGGAGGACACAATGGAGTTGTCAACCGTGATGGCGAGATCATGGAACGGGCAGTCCTTCCCGGGAGGAAGAGGAGCTCCGTCTTGCTGAGGTTCAGCTTGAGGTGGTGATCCGTCATCCACACTGATATGTCTGCCAGACATGCAGAGATGCGATTCGCCACCTGGTCATCAGAAGGGGAAAGGAGAAGATTAATTGTGTGTCGTCTGCATAGCAATGATAGGAGAGACCATGTGAGGTTATGACAGAGCCAAGTGACTTGGTGTATAGCGAGAATAAGAGAGGGCCTAGAACAGAGCCCTGGGGACACCAGTGGTGAGAGCGCGTGGTGAGGAGACAGATTCTCGCCACGCCACCTGGTAGGAGCGACCTGTCAGGTAGGACGCAATCCAGCGTGGGCCGCGCCGGAGATGCCCAACTCGGAGAGGGTGGAGAGGAGGATCTGATGGTTCACAGTATCGAAGGCAGCCGATAGGTCTAGAAGGATGAGAGCAGAGGAGAGAGAGTTAGCTTTAGCAGTGCGGAGCGCCTCCGTGATACAGAGAAGAGCAGTCTCAGTTGAATGACTAGTCTTGAAACCTGACTGATTTGGATCAAGAAGGTCATTCTGAGAGAGATAGCGGTAGAGCTGGCCAAGGACGGCACGCTCAAGAGTTTTGGAGAGAAAAGAGAGAAGGGATACTGGTCTGTAGTTGTTGACATCGGAGGGATCGAGTGTAGGTTTTTTCAGAAGGGGTGCAACTCTCGCTCTCTTGAAGACGGGAGGGACGTAGCCAGCGGTCAGGGATGAGTTGATGAGCGAGGTGAGGTAAGGGAGAAGGTCTCCGGAAATGGTCTGGAGAAGAGAGGAGGGGATAGGGTCAAGCGGGCAGGTTGTTGGGCGGCCGGCCGTCACAAGACGCGAGATTTCATCTGGAGAGAGGGAGAAAGAGGTCAGAGCATAGGGTAGGGCAGTGTGAGCAGAACCAGCGGTGTCGTTTGACTTAGCAAACGAGGATCGGATGTCGTCGACCTTCTTTTCAAAATGGTTGACGAAGTCATCTGCAGAGAGGGAGGAGGGGGGAGGATTCAGGAGGGAGGAGAAGGTGGCAAAGAGCTTCCTAGGGTTAGAGGCAGATGCTTGGAATTTAGAATGGTAGAAAGTGGCTTTAGCAGCAGAGACAGAGGAGGAAAATGTAGAGAGGAGGAGTGAAAGGATGCCAGGTCCGCAGGGAGGCGAGTTTTCCTCCATTTCCGCTCGGCTGCCCGGAGCCCTGTTCTGTGAGCTCGCAAGGAGTCGTCGAGCCACGGAGCGGGAGGGGAGGACCGAGCCGGCCTGGAGGATAGGGGACATAGGGAGTCAAAGGATGCAGTAAGGGAGGAGAGGAGGGTTGAGGAGGCAGAATCAGGAGATAGGTTGGAGAAAGTTTGAGCAGAGGGAAGAGATGATAGGATGGAAGAGGAGAGAGTAGCGGGGAGAGAGAGCGAAGGTTGGTACGGCGCGATACCATCCGAGTAGGGGCAGTGTGGGAAGTGTTGGATGAGAGCGAGAGGGAAAAGGATACAAGGTAGTGGTCGGAGACTTGGAGGGAGTTGCAATGAGGTTAGTGGAAGAACAGCATCTAGTAAAGATGAGGTCAAGCGTATTGCCTGCCTTGTGAGTAGGGGGGAAGGTGAGAGGGTGAGGTCAAAGAGGAGAGGAGTGGAAAGAAGGAGGCAGAGAGGAATGAGTCAAAGGTAGACGTGGGGAGGTTAAAGTCGCCCAGAACTGTGAGAGGTGAGCCGTCCTCAGGAAAGGAGCTTATCAAGGCATCAAGCTCATTGATGAACTCTCCGAGGGAACCTGGAGGGCGATAAATGATAAGGATGTTAAGCTTGAAAGGGCTGGTAACTGTGACAGCATGGAATTCAAAGGAGGCGATAGACAGATGGGTAAGGGGAGAAAGAGAGAAAGACCACTTGGGAGAGATGAGGATCCCGGTGCCACCACCCCGCTGACCAGAAGCTCTCGGGGTGTGCGAGAACACGTGGGCGGACGAGGAGAGAGCAGTAGGAGTAGCAGTGTTATCTGTGGTGATCCATGTTTCCGTCAGTGCCAAGAAGTCAAGGGACTGGAGGGAGGCATAGGCTGAGATGAACTCTGCCTTGTTGGCCGCAGATCGGCAGTTCCAGAGGCTACCGGAGACCTGGAACTCCACGTGGGTCGTACGCGCTGGGACCACCAGATTAGGGTGGTCGCGGCCACGCAGTGTGGAGCGTTTGTATGGTCTGTGCAGAGAGGAGAGAACAGGGATAGACAGACACATAGTTGACAGGCTACAGAAAAGGCTACGCTACTGCAAGGAGATTGGAATGACAAGTGGACTACACGTCTCGAATGTTCAGAAAGTTAAGCTTACGTAGCAAGAGTCTTATTGACTAAAATGATTAAAATGATACAGTACTGCTAAAGTAGGCTAGCTGGCAGTGGCTGCGTTGTTGACACTACACTAATCAAGTCGTTCCGTTGAGTGTAATAGTTTCTACAGTGCTGCTAATCGGGGGCTAGCTGGCTAGCTAGCAGTGTTGTTTACGTTACGTTGCGTTAAAAGAACGACAATAGCTGGCTAGCTAACCTAGGAAATCGCTCTAGACTACACAATTATCTTTGAAACAAAGACGGCTATGTAGCTAGCTACGATCAAACAAATCAAACCGTTGTACTGTAATGAAATTAAATGAAAATGTGATACTAACTGTGGAGCGAAGCGGAATGCGACCGGGTTGTTGTTGGCTAGCTGTTAGCTGTTAGCTGTTGGCTAGCTAGCAGAGTCTCCTACGTTAAGGACGACAAATAGCTGGCTAGCGAACCTCAGTGAATTAAGATAATCACTCCAAGGCTACACACACTAAACTACACAATTATCTTGGAAACAAAGACAGCTATGTAGCTAGCTAACACTAGACTAATCAAGTCGTACAGTTGAGTGAATAGCACTACAGTGATGCTAATCTGTGTGCGTTAGCTAGCGCTTGCTAGCTCCTGGGCGAATAGCAGTGAAGGCTACGTTAGGGCGACGAAATACGATAATTATGCAATTATCTCTGATACAAGGACGGCTATGTAGCTAGCTAAGAAGAATTGCTAAGATTAGACAAATCAACCGTTGTACTATAATGAAATGTAATGAAAAAGTTATACAACCTGCAGAGCGAAGTGCGAATGCGACCGCTCGCTCCAACCCGGAACCGGAAATGATGGTAATCATCCGTTTTTATTGTCAGCAAGAAACTGCTAGCCATCTGCTAACAGCTGAAAACAGATTATTTTTTTTAGATTTTTCTTTACATTATGGCAGACTACACCTGTTGGTGTATTGCCGCCACCTACTATACAGGGTTTTGAAACAAAAAAAGATTACAATTGGGGGAAGAATGGGGGACCCGAAATACTGTATTACAAACAACCATCCCACTCCTTCAGTCACCTCTCTACATAGGCTCAGGTGCCTGGGAGGACAGAGCATTCATCAACATAATTCCTTGTAATGCCTCTGCAGAAAAATCCCTTAGTCCCAAAAAACGCTCAGCGGCACTCACAATGATACCTATTTTCTTCGATTTCCTCTCTGTTTTGCGCTGTGCAGTTGATAACCAAAGTAATAAACGCTACAATGTCCACCTTCTTAATATGGAACATGTCGGGATTCCTCTGTTGACAAGGAACATCATCTTGTGTCTCAACTCCTACTACCATTACTTCTTCAACTTCACTCCTTTCTTCCACGTTTCTCAACGTCTATGGAAAGTAGACATTCTGGACAGCCCTTATTGTCACTTCCTTCTGCTTAGAACTCCTAGCTAACTGGCAAGCACAAGAACAATCAACAACTTGGTGAGTACAGACCCCCAGAAATCGGCCGATCGCCTTCTAGTGGCGAAAGTAAAAACAGCAAAAAATGCATAGTCAAAGAGGAGAATAATTATTCTGTCTAATAGGCGCCTGTTGTGTTCAGTGATAAACCTTTTTGGGATAGGGGGCAGCATTTTCACTTTTGGATGAATATTGTGCCCAGAGTGAACTGCCTCCTACTCTGTTCCAGATGCTAATATATGTATATTATTATTAGTTTTGGATAGAAAACACTCTGAAGTTTCTAAAACTGCTTGAGTGATGTCTGTGAGTATAACATAACTCATATGGCAGTCAAAAACCTGCGAAAAATCCAACCAGGAAGTGGGAAATCTGAAGTTTGTAGTTTTTCAAAGCTTGGTCTGCCGAGTACACAGTGTCTATGGAGTCAAGTTGCACTTCCTACTGCTTCCACTAGATGTCAACCGTCTTTAGAAACATGTTTCAGTCTTCTGCTATAAAGGAGGGGTGAATGGGAGCTGAATGAGTCATGGGTCTGGCAGAGTGTCTCAGGCTCGTGACGTGTGCTCCCGACAGAGTTAGCTCTCGTTCGTGTTTTTCTTCAGACAATGAAATTCTCAGTTTGGAAACTTATTGATGATTTATGTTAAAAACATCCTAAAGATGGATTCCATACATCGTTTGACTTGTTTCTACGACCTGTAACGGAACTTTTCGAGTTTTTGTTTGGACGAAGTGCTCGCGCCTCATGAAGATGGATTACTGGGCTGAACACGCTAACAACAAGTGGCTATTTGGACATAAATTATGGACTTTATAGAACAAATCAGTAATTTGTCGAACTGGGATTCCTGGGAGTGCCTTCTGATGATGATCATCAAAGGTAAGTGAATATTTATAGTGTTATTTCTAACTTCTGTTGACTCCAACATGGCGGATATTTCTTTGGCTGTATTGGGCTCTGAGCGCCGTTCTCAGATTATGCTTTTTCCGTAAAGTTAAGAAAAATCTGACAGAGCGGTTGCATAAGCCTACATCTTACTTTTTCGAACATTCTGTTAAAAATTGCGCAACATTTCAGCGTCCTGCTACTCATGCCAGGAATATAGTATATGCATATGATTAGTATGTGTGGATAGAAAACACTCTGACGTTTCTAAAACTGGTTAAATCACGGCTGTGACTATAACAGAACCTGTGTTTCATCAAAAAGTGCAAGAAAAACGGATCACCGAAAACTGGAAAAAATATAAATGCGCCACTTGCATGTATTGTCTATGGGAAAGCAAATTACATGGGGCTGAGATTGCAAGTCCTACAGCTTCCACACGATGTCGCCAGTCTTGTCAATTGCCTGGGCTTTGTTTCTTGGTCAAACGAGTAAGAGAGAGCCCATTCCTTCCGGTCTCCGACAGGATGTTTTGGAGGGGAAATTTCCGACCATGATTTCAAGACGTGGAGCTATTGAATACACATCGCCCTGTGATCAATTTGATAGATTGTTAACGTTTACTAATACCTAAAGTTGGATTACAAAAGTATTTCGAAGTGTTTTGTAAAAATTTATCGTCAACTTTTTTAATTAAAAAAATTACGTTGCGTTTTAAAACAGTGTTTTTTCCTGGATCACACACTTTTCATAGATTTAATCGAAAAAAAGACCCAATTGTGATGTTTATGGGACATCTAGGAGTGCCAACAAAGAATCTCGTCAAAGATAATGAATGTTTTATATTTTATTTCTGCGTTTGGTGTAGCGCCGGCTATGCTAATTATTTTGTTTACATTTTGTTTGCATTTCCAGATGGCTAGATGGCACGCCTGCGTGTCGGGGGGGCTTAAGATGTTAAGGAGAAGTCTATCTTTAATTCTGTGAATAACACTTGTATCTTTTATCAATGTTTATGAGTATTTCTGCAAAATTACCAGATGTTTTGGAATCAAAACATTACTGCACAAAACTGAGATTTTCGGATATAAATATGCACTTTATCGAACAAAACATACATGTATTGTGTAACATGATGTCCTATGAGTGTCATCTGATGAAGATCAAAGGTTAGTGATTCATTTTATCTATATTTCTGCTTTTTGTGACTCCTATCTTTGGCTGGAAAAATGTCTGTGTTTTTTTGACTTGGTGGTGACCTAACATAATCATATGTTGTGCTTTCGCTGTAAAGCATTTTTGAAATCGGACAGGATGGGTAGATTAATAAGATGTTTATCATTCATTTGCTGTATTAGACTTGTTAATGTGTATTTAAAAAAAATATCGCTCTCTGCCTTTTCAGCGGAATGTTGTCGAGGGGTTCCGCTAGCGGAACGCCTGCCCTAGAAAGGTTCATAAAATAAACGGCACGGTATTAATTGAAGTTTTAAAATAAATGAGTTAGCCCAAATATAGCTAAAACTTAAGAAAACGTAGGCAAAAATTCAGTTAACTTAAAATGATTTCTCATATTTATTCAACTTGAAATTATTACCAAAAAAAAGCAGTGGAACTAGTTACAACAGGGGAGAACGACCGACGCCTCACATTGAAGCCACGGTAGTTGAAGGCCAACCGCGGTTCGGCAGGAATTTCCATGGCTTCAATGAGAGTGGGCATTGTTTCTCCCCTGATTTGAACCTCTTGTTTCATGGCATTCTGAGCTTCCTGCTACTCCACCGTGTCTGTTTCAATTTTCAGTTAATCTAATAACATGATGTCACGGTCGTTGGAATAACTGGACCAAGGCGCAGCGGCCGTAAGAGTTCCACATGTTTATTTAAATTAAACTCACAGAAAACAATAAAGCGCAAAACGAAACGTGAACCTATGCAGTGCTCACAAGCAATAATACATAAACAAGATCCCACAAAAACCCAGTGGGACAAGGCTGCCTAAATATGATCCCCAATCAGAGACAACAATAGATGGCTGCCTCTGATTGGCAACCATACCAGGCCAACATAAAAAACTAGAGTACCCACCCTAGTCACACCCTGACCTAACCAAAATAGGGAATAAAACGGCTCTCTAAATTCAGGGCGTGACACATGAGGAATAAATACATAATGATTAACGATAACTTGGCTATTAAGTGCCTTCAGAAACTATTCACACCCCTTCACTTTTTCCACATTTTGTTGTGTTACAAAGTGGGATTCAAATCGAGTGAACCATGTTTTCTAGGATTTTGCCAGTGCTTTAGATCTATTCTGTTAATTTTTTACCATAAAAAAACTCCATAGTCCTTGCCGAAGTTAAGCATACTGTAAGGGTTTTCCTCTGGTGAAAGAGAGGCGGACCAAAATGCAGCGTGGTGGTTATTCATGTTCTTTAATAAAGGAACTATACATGAGAGAACTAACAAAACAATAAATGTGTGAAAACCTAAACAGTCCTATCTGGTGCAAACACAGAGACAGGAACATTCACCCACAAAACCCAACACAAAACAGGCTACCTAAATATGGTTCCCAATCAGAGACAATGACGAACACCTGCCTCTGATTGAGAACCATATCAGGCCAAACATAGAACTAGACAAACTAGACATGTAACATAGAATGCCCACTCAGCTCACACCCTGACCAACCAAAACATAGAAACATACAAAGCAAACTATGGTCAGGGTGTGACAGTACGCCCCCCTCAAGGTGCGGACTCCGGCCGCAAAACCTGAACCTATTGGGGAGGGTCTGGGTGGGCATCTGTCCGCGGTGGCGGCTCTGGTGCTGGACGTGGCCCCCACTTCACCGTAGTCTTAGTCCCCCACCTTGTCCGCTTCCGTGGCCTCCTAGCCACGGCGACCCTATTTAATGACACTGGACTGAGGGGCAGCTGCTCGGGACAGAGGGGCAGCTGCTCGGGACAGAGGGGCAGCCGCTCGGGACAGAGGGGCAGCCGCTCTGGCGCCTCTGGGCTAGAGGGGCAGCCGCTCTGTTCGCCTCTGGGCTAGAGGGGCAGCCGCTCTGGCGCCTCTGGGCTAGAGGGGCTCTGGCGCCTCTGGGCTAGAGGGGCTCTGGCGCCTCTGGGCTAGAGGGGCTCTGGCGCCTCTGGGCTAGAGGGGCTCTGGCGCCTCTGGGCTAGAGGGGCTCTGGCGCCTCTGGGCTAGAGGGGCTCTGGCGCCTCTGGGCTAGAGGGGCTCTGGCGCCTCTGGGCTAGAGGGGCTCTGGCGCCTCTGGGCTAGAGGGGCTCTGGCGCCTCTGGGCTAGAGGGGCTCTGGCGCCTCTGGGCTGAGGGGCTCTGGCGCCTCTGGGCTGAGGGGCTCTGGCGCCTCTGGGCTGAGGGGCTCTGGCGCCTCTGGGCTGAGGGGAGACTGGGCAGACTGGCGGCGCTGGGCAGACTGGCGGCGCTGGCGGCGCTGGGCAGACTGGCGGCACTGGCGGCACTGGGCAGACTGGCGGCGCAGGTCAGACTGGCGGCGCAGGGCAGACTGGCGGCACCGGCAGCGCTGGGCAGACTGGCGGCACTTGCGGCGCTGGGCAGACTGGCGGCGCTGGGCAGACGGGTAGCTCAGACGGCGCTGGGCAGACGGGTAGCTCAGACGGCGCTGGAGAGGAAGGCTCTGGCAGTGCTGGACTGAGGGGCTCTGGCGCCTCTGGAATGAGGGGCTCTGGCGCCTCTGGAATGAGGGGCGGGAGCTCTGGCAGCGCCGGACAGGCGGGAGACTCCGGCTGCGCCGGAGAGGAGGAAGGCTCTGGCGCCTCTGGGCTGAGGGGCTCTGGCGCCTCTGGGCTGAGGGGCTCTGGCGCCTCTGGGCTCTGGCGCCTCTGGGCTGAGGGGCTCTGGCGCCTCTGGGCTGAGGGGCGCTGGCGCCTCTGGGCTGAGGGGCGCTGGCGCCTCTGGGCTGAGGGGCGCTGGCGCCTCTGGGCTGAGGGGCGCTGGCGCCTCTGGGCTGAGGAGCGGGAGCTCTGGCAGCGCCGGACAGGCTGGAGCACCTGTGTTGATGGGACGGAGAGACATCCTGGTGCGGGGTGCCGGCACTGGTGGTACCGGGCTGGGGACACACACCTCAGGGCGAATGCCTTGCATACTACGCCAAATCAACTGCTCTCTCTCTTCACACTCCCCCAATTCTATTAACACCTCCTCGAGTGTCTCCTCATCTCCCATCCGTTCACTCTCCTCCATTCTGTCCAATAACTCCTCGACCCTCTCAGACTCAGCCCTCAGCTTCGCCGATAGCTCCGATAACATCCATGGCTCCTTACGGTAAACAGGGGGAGTTGGCTCAGGTCTGGCTCTGCCACACTCTCCCTGTGCTTCCAGCCGCTCTGCCGTGCTAGCTCCTCATAATGCCGCCTCTCTGCCTTCGCTGCCTCCAGCTCGGCTTTGGGGCGGCAATATTCCCCTGGCTCTGCCCAGGGTCTTTTCCCATCAAGGATCTCCTCCCAAGTCCATTTCTCCAAATAGTGCAGCTTCTCCCACTGCTGCTGCTGCTGCCTCTGTTGCTTCTCCTGCTGCTGCCTTTGCTGCTGCTGCTGTTGCTCCTGCTGCACCTGTCGCTTGTCCTGCTGCTGCTGTTGCTGCTGCCTCTGTTTACCACGCCGCTTGGTCCTTGGTTGGTGGGTGATTCTGTAAGGGTTTTCCTCTGGTGAAAGAGAGGCAGACCAAAATGCAGCGTGGTGGTTATTCATGTTCTTTAATAAAGGAACTATACATGAGATAACGAACAAAACAATAAATGTGTGAAAACCTAAACAGTCCTATCTGGTGCAAACACAGAGACAGGAACAATCACCCACAAAACCCAACACAAAACAGGCTACCTAAATATGGTTCCCAATCAGAGACAATGACGAACACATGCCTCTGATTGAGAACCATATCAGGCCAAACATAGAACTAGACAAACTAGACATGTAACATAGAATGCCCACTCAGCTCACACCCTGACCAACCAAAACATAGAAACATACAAAGCAAACTATGGTCAGGGTGTGACACATACCCATAACATGATATGAAAAGTTGGATATGTGTTGTTGGATTTTTCCCAAACATAACTGTTTAGGACCTAAAGTTAATTTCTTTGCCAATTTTTTACAGTTTTACTTTAGTGCCATGTGAACAAGATGCATGTTTTGGAATATTTTTTAAATTCTGTACAAGCTTTCTTCTTTTCACTCTGTCATTAGTATTGTGGAGTAACTACAATGTTGTTAATCCATCCTCAGTTTTCTCCTACCACAACCATTAAACCCCTTTTAAAGCCATCATCGGCCTCATGGTGAAATCCCTGAGCGGTTTCCTTCCTCTCCGTCAACTGAGTTAGGAAGGACGCCTGTATCTTTGTAGTGACTGGGTGAATTGATACACCATCCAAAGTGTAATTAATAACTTCACCATGCTCAAAGAGATATTCAATGTTTGCGTTTTTTTACCCATCTACCAATAGTTGCTCTTCTTTGCGAGGCATTGGAAAACCTCCCTGGTCTTTTTAGTTGAATGTTAAACACTATTATTGCACACAGAGTGAGGCCATGCAACATATTATGTGACTTGTTAAGGAAAACTTTACTTCAAAACTTATTTAAGCTTGCCATAACAAAGGGGTTAAACACTTATTGACTCAAGACATTTCAGCTTTACATTTTTTATTAATTTGTAAAAATGTCAAAAACATAATTCCACTGACATTATGGGGTATTGTGTGTAGGCCAGTGACACATCTCAATGTAATCCATTTTAAATTCAGTCTGTAACACAACAAAATGTGGAAGAAGTCAAAGGGTGTGAATACTTTTATAGGCAATGTATTATCCAACCACTGGACGCAGATGTCAATTCAACATCTATTCCACACTGGTTCAATGTAATTTTCTTGAAATGACGTGGAAACAACGTTGATTCAAACAGTGTGTGCCTAGTCGGCAGGACCTTGTTCAGCCACCACTTCGAGAAACATAGGACAGGCAGTTTATTTACTCGCCGTCGTAGTCTCATCAGGGAGACCGCTCTTTTTTCTCTTTTGCACCGTCTCTTCGTCTTTCGAGTCACAGGGATTTGGGCCTGGTCTGGAATGAGCAGTACATCCAGAGCTGCTGACTCGTTGAAGTAGAAATCTTCATCCAAATCGAGGTTCGTGATTGCTGTTCTGACGTCCAGAAGCGGTTTTTGGTCAAACGTTTATTTCTTTTTTGCAACACTTGGACCAAAAAGTTGAGTAAATTAAAAAAAGGCAGTGGAATCAGTTACTTAATAATAATTAGTTGAAAACACCAGATAATTTTTTATAGTGCGTGTGTGTGTGCCAACTTCAATTTCAACTTGAGTAGACCCATAGGGTACCAGGTTGTAAGATGCCTGTCTGCTTTCCTGATGATTTTGCCTGGTACAATGGTAGGATCATCATGAGTGTGACGTGGATAATTTAAAGTAGCGGATTATTTGCAGAGAGAGACCAAAACATAGGAGATTATATAACACACAGCTGTGTGTGTGTGTGTGTGTGTGTGTGTGTCTGTTTGGGTCTGTGTATGTGTTTGTTTGGAGGGATATTGCTCAAATGCATGCTACACCCTTGGCAAAGAAACACTGCTTTAAAACCTGGTTGAGGGGTGAGGTTTAAATATCAGACTGTAGTTGGATTGAATACAACTCTACTGTTGTAGCTGTGTAGGTTACTGTTACAGCTGTTGTAGACCTACTGTAGTTGGTTTAGCTGCAGCTCAGCTCTACTGTCCTAGCGTTAGTGGCCATGTCCATGGTTCTGAATCCATTTGAATTAAACCGTGTGTGTGTGTGTGTGTGTGTGTGTGTGTGTGTGTGTGTGTGTGTGTGTGTGTGTGTGTGTGTGTGTGTGTGTGTGTGTGTGTGTGTGTGTGTGTGTGTGTGTGTGTGTGTGTGTGTGTGTGTGTGTGTGTGTGTGTGTGTGTGTGTGATCTGATTATGAGTGAAATCCCAACAGGACTGCTGATTATGCTCTCTGGGACTCCTCTCCCACTGAGGACAAGAACAGAGTAGAAGAGATAAAGAGGGAAGAGAGGAGGGGAGATTGATGATGTTTAACTGTGAGGAAGAACCAGGGTTCCATGAGGCTGTTGGACCTGTGGACTGTTACTGATATTTAGACTTTGGAAGCATTGAGGAAATGGCACACGGGATATACAGGAACTACAGTAGAAAATATCCAATTAGGTTAAGTCAAACATTTTTATTCTTGCAATACATAAACCATAGAAAATAAAGGCTTTAAAATGTTTCCACTACATTCATTATTTCTGGAAGTTTTTTGCACAAAGGCTTTTTTGTGATTGTTCATTATCCAGCATCAACTTATCAACTTATTTTTGTTCTATCAACATTTGCTATACTGTGAATATTCAAGAACAAGAATATTAGCTTTTAAGTCTTAATTTGAGGTTAAGATTAGATTAAAAGTTTTAAAATACATTTTACAACCGTTTCCCCCCGATGATGACAACCATGTCTAGGGGTTAGTGTTCAGAGCTCTCTCCTACTCCTTCTCTCATTTTCTCTCCCTTCAACCACTACGTCTCTCCATATGATTGACAATACTCTCACATTACACAGTGCACAAACTGCAAATGTGGGGGGATGACGTGGAAGAGGACGTGGAATCGGCACACTATATAACCTACAGTACACAATAAAATAGGGTGCGTGTGTGTGTGTGTGTGGGGTACGTGGGTCTGCTTATTTCTCCCCCCGCCTCCTTCCAGCTGGTCCACATGTATCTGGCCCGCTTAGCCCTTAGAGCAAACTGTAATCAGTTACTCTCAGGACAGAGAGAGAAATAGAGATGAGAGGGGGAAAGAGAGAGAGTAACTGTCTGCTCTGACCCCCGCTCCTGGATAATTTATAACATGTTAGAGTGTCTAGGCTAGGGCTAGGGGCAGAGAGAGACTGAGTGAGAGAGCAGAGAGAAGGAGAGAGAGAAGAGGGAGATGTGTAGTGTTAAAATATTAACCTGCTCTCTGTGTTAGAGATGTTACAGCATTTGTGTGTGTTGTACAGACAGAGAGGTGACCTTGCTATGGCCAACACAGACAGAAAGAGTACTCCACTGTTACCTGAGATAAAGCTCTGGGTTGGTCCTATGAGCGTTTTGAACCAGCTGGGTTTGAATTCTTCCTGTAACGGAGTTCCTACCTTGACGTTGTTTTGACAATATTTGGCATGACAACAAACATGATTTGCCACTGGTCTTATAAAAGCTAGAATGACTTTGTATGCGGATGATTCCACACTCTACATGTCAGTACCCAAAGCCAGCGAGCTCACTGAAATTCTAAATAAGGAGTTATATTCAGTATTACAAACGGGTGAATAATAATAAACTGGTCTTAAATATATCAAACTAAAAACATAGTATTTGGTTCAAAACGTTCTCTAAGACCTACACCTCAACTGGAGTTATGTATAAATGATGTGACCATTGAGGAAGTTGAGGAAGCTAAACTCCTATGTATAACATTGGATGATAAATTATCCTGGTCAAGTCATATTGACAGAGTTGTTGTGAAGATGAGGAGGGGGTATGTCTGTTCTAAAAATATGATCTGTGGTTTTGACACAAAAATCATCTGTACTAGTTGTTCAGGTTCTGGTCTTGTCCCATCTTGATTACTGTAATATGGTCAAGTGCAGCAAAGAAAGACCTAGCAAAGCTGCAGCTGGCTCAAAACAGAGCAGTACACATTGTCCTTAACTGCACCTTGTTGGTGATTTTTTGTTGTATGTATTGGTGCTTTGTATGTTATGGTGTGCGATGGGTTTTGTACCCACTTTCTTTATTTTATATATGTTGGTTTTCAGAGTTGACTTCCCTGCCACCAGCACGCACCCCATTACAGAATCACTGACCCTTCTATGGAGTCAGCAGGAGAAGGTACCCCGGCCATAGAGGTAGAGGAGCGCGTCCAGGAGCATGCAGTAATACTTTACCATCTTGGTGCCGCCATGGACCGCGTTGTCCAGACAATGGACCTCTGGGAGAGACAGGGAGTTCTTCCAGCGCCTCCACCAGCACAACCGGGGTCTCCCTGAGCGCCCCTTTCCCGCCTGAACCCAGTGGGATCCGTCTCTCCTTGCCACAGGAGTACGACGGGAGTGCTGCCAACTGCCAGGGTTTCCTCCTTCAATTAAACCTCTATCTAGCCACGGTACATCCAGTTCCATCGGACCGTGAGAGGGTGTCCACCCTCGTCTCGAGCCTCACCGGGAAAGCCATGGAGTGGGCCAACACCGTATGGAGAGAAGGAGATGCGGCGTTGGACCAGTTTGAGGAGTTCACCCGCTGTTTCCGGGCAGTCTTTGACCACCCACCCAAGGGTAGAGCAGGCGGGTGAGCACCTCTACCATCTGAGGCAGGAGACAAGGAGCACCCATGTTTTCGCCCTGGAGTTTAGGACCCTGGCTAACGGCACGGGTTGGAACAACAGGGCCCTGATCGATCATTACCGCTGCAGTCTACGCGAGGACGTCCATCGGGAGCTGGCTTGCAGAGACACCACCCTCTCGTTTGACCAGCTGTTGGACTCGCATTCCCAGCATAAGGCGCTCGTCGATTCAGGCGCGGCTGGGAATTTCATTGATAAAGCTTTAGCCCATAGTTTTGGGGATCCCCATTATTCCTGTGGATGTGCCTTTCCCCGTTCATGCCTTAGATAGTCGACCATTAGGGTCAGGGTTGACTAGGGAGGTCACCGCTCCTTTGGGCATGGTGACGCAGGGGGGTCACACGGAAATAATTAGTCTTTTCCTTACTTTTACTCTCCTGCGTTTCCCATGGTGCTGGGCCTACCCTGGTTAGCTTGTCACAACCCTACTGTTTCTTGGCCACAGAGGGCTATCACGGAGTGGTTGCGAGAGTGCTCAGGTAGGTGTTTAGGGGTTTCCGGGTTGTGCTACTACGGTGGAAAGTCCAGACCAGGTCTCCACCGTGCGCATTCCCCCTGAATATGCCGATTTGGCTGTCACCTTCTCTAAAAAGGCGACTCAATTACCACCTCATCGACGGGGCGATTGTGCCATAGATCTCCTGGTAGACGCTGCACTTCCCAGGAGTCACGTGTATCCCTTTTCACAGGCGGAGACAGAGGCTATGGAGGGGGGTCTGATGCACTTGCAGTGGACAGCTGAGGCGGAGAGCATCAGCTGAGGTGGATGCTGGCCCATCCGGATCCCTCTTTGGCGTTCATAGTGGAGGTGGACGCGTCTGAGGCTGGGATAGGAGCTGTGCTCTCTCAACGCTCGGGTACACCAGAGAAGCTCCGCCCTTGTGCCTACTTCTCGAAGAAGCTCAGCCTGGCAGAGCGAAACTATGACGTGGGGGACCAGGAGTTGTTGGCTGTCATCAAGGCCTTGAAGGCGTGGCGATATTGGCTTGAGGGGGCTGAACACCCTTTTCTCATCTGGACTGACCACCGCAATCTGTAGCACATCCGGGCGGCGAGGAGACTGAACCCTCGCTAGGCAAGGGGGGCCATGTTTTTCACACGTTTTGTGTTTACCCTTTCTTACAGACCAGGCTCCCAGAACTTTAAGGCAGTCTCATTGTCCCGGCTGTATGACACAGAGGAGCGGCCCATGGATCCCACTCCCCACCTCTTGCTTGGGAGCTGGACGTGGACATTGAGCGGGCATCACGTGCAGGGCCCGCTCCCCCCATTGTCCAGCTTCACAGGGTAACACCACTATCCTGGTCGTAGTGGATCATCAGTCAGACCGAGGCTCCTGCGGTGGATGACTGGTTCCGGCGCGCGGAGGAGACATGGGACGCCGGCCATGTCCACCTTCAGCGCGTTGTGCTGCGCCAGAAAGTTGGAGCAGACCGTCACCTCAGTGAGGCCCCCGTGTTCGCCCCGGGTATCGGGTCTGGCTCTCGACCCGAAACCTGCCCCTCCGCCTGCCCTGTCAGAATCTGGGTCCGCGGTTAGTGGGGCCATTTAAAGTCCTGAGGAGAGTGAACGAGGTATGTTATAGGTTACAGCTTCCCCCCGATTACCGCATTAACCCCTCGTTCCATGTGTCTCTCCTCAGGCCGGTGGTGGCTGGCCCACTCCAGGAGTCTGAGGTGCGGGAGGTTCCTCCACCCCCTCTGGACATCGAGGGGGCCCCGGCGTACTCTATTCATTCCATACTGGATTTGAGACGTTGGGCGAGGGGCCTTCAGTACCTCGTGGACTGGGAGGGGTATGGTCCGAAGGAGAGATGCTGGGTTCCGGGGGAGGATGTGTTGGATCCTTCAACGCTGCGAGAGTTCCGGATCGCCCTCCGGGTCGTCCCCGAGGTCGGTGTTGACGTGCTTCTGTAGCCGCGCGTCGGGAGGGGGGTACTGTCATGACTTCCACTGAAGTCTGCCCCTGTCCTTGTTCGAGCGGTGTTCGGCGGTCGACGTCACCGATCTTCTAGCCATCACCGATCCATTTTCCATTGGTTTTGTCTTGTCATATATCACACCTGGTTCCAATCCCATCAATTACATGTTGTGTATTTAACCCTCATGTCCTTGTCGGTGATTGTTCGTTGCATGTATTGGTGCTTTGTATGTTTTGTTGTGCGACAAGTTTTGTACCCAATTTCTTTATTTTATTATTATTTTTTCGTTCCCCCCCCCCCCTCTGTTCCATGAACTGCGGAGCCACACACACAAACAAGCATACACACAGACACACTCTAACACGTCATGACAACGCCTCTTCCCATTCAGATCCTCAAAAAGTTATACAGCTGCACCAGCGAGAGCATCTTGACTGGCTGCATCACCACTTAGTATGGCAATTGGTTGGCCTCCGACCGCAAGGTGCTACAAAGGGTAGTGGGTACGGTCCAGTACATCAGGCGGTTTCAGAGGAAGGCTCAACAGACTCTAGCCACCCAAACCACAGACTGTTCTCTCTGATAACATACGGCAAGCGTTACCAATGCACCAAGTCTGGAACCAACAGGACCCTGAACCCTTCTACCCCCAAGTCATAAGAATTCTTAATAACACTTCTAAATAGCTGATCAAATGGCACCCGGACTACCTGCATTGACCCTTTTTTGCCTAAACTCTCTTGTACGGACTCTTTGCACACACACTGGGCTTTACCCTAACATTCACACATACTTACACCGACACCCCAACACACACACACACACATACACACACACACACACACACACACACACACACACACACACACACACACACACACACACACACACACACACACACACACACACACACACACACACACACACACACACACACACACACACACACACACACACACACACACACACACCCTAACCTTAACCCTTAGCCTAATCTTAACCCCAAATCCCTAACCCTAAGCCTAAAACTATACCTAACCTTAACTCCTAACTCTAAACGTAATCGTAACCCCTAACCCTAACCTTAATTGTAACTCTAATTGTAACCCTAAACATAAAAATAGCATTAAGTCTGCATTGTTGGAAAAGAACCCTTAAGTAAGCATTTCACTGTTGTTCTACACTTGTCGTCTACGAAGCATGTGATACTTAAAAATTAAAAATATTATTTTTAGTTGTATTGTTTGTACTGTATATCGTATAATTGTTTATTGTGTGACTGTCCTGGTCTATCAGTGTATCAGTGTTTTGTTACTTGTCACTGCACATGTGTGCATATGAATGAGTATGTGTGTGTGTGTGTGTGTGTGTGTGTGTGTGTGTGTGTGTGTGTGTGTGTGTGTGTGTGTGTGTGTGTGTGTGTGTGTGTGTGTGTGTGTGTGTGTGTGTGTGTGTGTGTGTGTGTGTGTGTGTGTGTGTGTGTGTGTGTGTGTAAGAGGGAGCGAGAGAGATAAAGAGAGAGAGAGAGTAGCCATCTGAGTAACCATCTGTACTTGTTAAATCTTACTAAAACAACAGATATGTCTGATGTCTCAATTATTTTGATGGAGATAATAAGGTTTGTGTGTGTTGAAAGTTTAGTTCTGATTAAACTCTGCTCTAATACCATAAGAGTAAAATAACTCTTTCCAACTCTTTGCCCCCTCTTGTCCCACCCACCTCTCCCCTTAATACCACACTCCTATCTCCTCTGCCCCCTCTCCTCTCCTCCCCCTCTCTTCCTCTTCAGGAGTCAGACAATACTACATCAGTTCTGCTGTCCTGCCCCAGAGGCTGCTCCCACTGGCTCCTCCAGGTAAGGTTGAAATCTGAACTCTGAAATCACTCTATCGCAATCTCTTTTTCTCTGCCTCTTCCTCTGTGACTTTCTCAGTCTATTAGCTGTTCTTCTTTTTTTTCTTCTGCCCACCTTTCTCTCTCTCTCTCTCTCTCTTTCTTTCTTTTTTTCTTTCTTTCTCATTTCATCTTCCCTCTCTCCAGTCTACCCTGCAGTGCCATTACTGATTCTCTCAGAGGGGCTATCTAATGGCTCTGTGATTGTGCCCCTGTGGAACTCCCTTTAGTTTGTCTGTATGTGTCTGTGTGTGCTGCTCAAGCCATGTCCACACACTACACAAATGCCATCAGACTCCTTCTCTGTCTGTGTGTGGGTGCGTAGTAGTGAAAGTGCTGCCAGTGACTGATTCAACCTATCTAGCCCTAAAGAGGTTGGAGGGAGCAGAGTAATGTTGTCATTACATTTTATGTCTATGAACTGGGAGTAGAGAAGTCAAGACCAAAACCGGGGGGAGGGGGGATACCGAGTTAAGACAGAGACTGCGAGTGGGGCGAGAGGTCCAAGACTGAGTCAAGGCGATAATAAATAAATGTGTCATGAAATGAGTGTGGATATTTGGCCTGGCGAAGTGGTTTAATGCAGGGAGATCGTTCAAGATTGACATCGAAATTGGACGTTTATCCATGTCCTGATGAGGTTGGGAAATGTCTTCAAAACCAGCCACTAAGGGTAACTATGATCGCTATTACCATCAAGTAGACTTGGATTTTGATAGGGTGTTGATGAGTGCCTAACCTTAATGTTTTAACCCTATCCCAAACCTTAACCATTACCATAACCATTCAGAACGAGTGCATAAACTTAACCCTTAACTTCGAAATTTGATGTTTGGATAAATGGAACAATACAGTGCAGCAGGAGGAACGATACAGAGCAGCAGGAGGAACGATACAGAGCAGCAGGAGGAACGATACAGAGCAGCAGGAGGAACGATACAGAGCAGCAGGAGGAACAATACAGTGCAGCAGGAGGAACGATACAGAGCAGCAGGAGGAACGATACAGAGCAGCAGGAGGAACGATACAGAGCAGCAGGAGGAACGATACAGAGCAGCAGGAGGAACGATACAGAGCAGCAGGAGGAACGATACAGTGCAGCAGGAGGAATGATACAGTGCAGCAGGAGGAACGATACAGTGCAGCAGGAGGAACGATACAGTGCAGCAGGAGAAACGATATCGAGCAGAAGGAGGAACGATATAGAGAAGCAGGAGGAACGATACAGAGCAGCAGGAGGAACGATACAGTGCAGCAGGAGGAACGATACAGTGCAGCAGGAGGAACGATACAGAGCAGCAGGAGGAACGATACAGAGCAGCAGGAGGAACGATACAAAGCAGCAGGAGGAACGATATCGAGCAGCAGGAGAAACGATATCGAGCAGAAGGAGGAACGATATAGAGAAGCAGGAGGAACGATGTAGAGAAGCAGGAGGAACTATACAGAGCAGCAGGAGGAACTATACAGAGCAGCAGGAGGAACGATGCAGAGCAGCAGGAGGTTCATCAAAATTTGACATTTGGGGAATGTGTATTAACTTTTATTTATGCAGTGAGACTGTGAGAGCTTGTTGGCTTTATGCTCTGACTGAATTTGATTTGATTTGATTTGAATGTGAGCTGATAGTTATGGTCTCGGCTAGTCTCAGGAAGAAATTACGAGTCCTCATTGTCCGAGACTGAGTCAAGGCAGAGTAAAAATATACCCGACACCGAGACAAGACCGAGACACTAAATACGTGGTCTCAAGACCGGACTCGAGACGGCCTACTACAATACCGTTGCATATTATCTATCTAAAATAAGATTGGGGGTCATCGCTCTATCGTATTTTAGATAGAATTGTGCGTGTCTGTTTGTGTATGTGCAGGTGTGTTTGTGTGTCCTCTCACTGTAGGTCTCTGTGCGGCTCTTGAGTGATGTGAGATGACAGATGTTAATTTCTCTTTCACTGTGACAGAGGAGGAGGCGGAAAAAACAGTTTGTGTGTGTGTGTGTGTGTGTGTGTGTGTGTGTGTGTGTGTGTGTGTGTGTGTGTGTGTGTGTGTGTGTGTGTGTGTGTGTGTGTGTGTGTGTGTGTGAAGCAGGAGTACTATTAAATAGCCATTACTGTCCATATCTACTTGTCTGTTAAAGCCTTAAATACATTTGAATGTACTTTGTTGTATTCTGATGCAGTGCTGAGGCATGATGGTGTTTTTAAATAGAGTCTTAATGAAATGCAGCCTCCATCATGCACCAAACACACACACACACACACACACACACACACACACACACACACACACACACACACACACACACACACACACACACACACACACACACACACACACACACACACACACACACACACACACACACACACAGAGTGTGTCAGGCTGTGTTAGCTGAATAGCAGAACCAGAGAAGAACATTATTGATGTAGTCATTATTTAAGCATGAGCAGTCTTTGCTTTTATACAGTAGCTGCGGTGTTAGAGCTGGCTTATATAACAACTGAAAGACTAAGAAAGATAAGTAAAGGACACACACATACACACACATACATACGTACGTTCAAAAGTTTGGGGTCACTTAGAAATGTCCTTGTTTTTGAAAGAAAAGCTATTTTTTTGGTCCATTAAAATAACATCAAATTTATCAGAAATACAGTATAGACATTGTTCATGTTGTAAATGACTATTGTAGCTGGAAACGGCAGATTTTTTTATGGAATATCTACATAGGCGTACAGAGGCCCATTATCAGCAACCATCACTCCTCAAATCAAATTGTATTTGTCACATACACATGGTTAGCAGATGTTAATGCGAGTGTAGCGAAATGCAGTGACCCCAAACATTTGAACGGTAGTGTACATACACACGTTTTCCCAGGGGTTGAAGGTGAGTGTTGTTGTTTCCATAGTGATGAGCAGCTGCTGAGTCTGGAGGGCGGGAATTCTTCCAGCGGACAGGAAAGAGAGGGGTCGGGGGGTGTGGCTCGGAGAGAAGGACCCAGCGACTACGAACTTGCCCTGGAGAACAAGACCAAACAGGTGTGTGTGCAGCGGGATACAGGCCGGCAGAAATGGACCAGGCTGCTGCCTGTGTGTTTCTTTCGCTCTCTCTCTCCCCCCCTTCTCTGCATCTCCTTCCCACTCCCCCTCTCTCTGAGTCTCAGAGGAAGTAAAAGGGGATTGCTTGCTGAATAGAGATGTCGGATCTTAATTTGTGAAATGTGAAGTATTATGTGGATTGTAATTATTGGGCATTTTTGTAGGGGTGGATCCATTTTTCGTACGGGAAAATCTAGTCTGAAATTTTTAAGTGGAGATGGCAAACTTAAAAAGCCTTTTAAAACCTTTTAAATCTCCTGCATTGCAGGAAAGTTGTCCTGCAACAGGGTGATCAAATTAAGATCCTACATCTGTATGTGAAACAGAAGAATGTCTTAATAAAATAGCTTTCTTTTTGTCTTCTGTTTCCCTGAAACACAGTGATGTAGTGATTGGTGTCTGTGATGAAGAGGGATTGGAGTCTGTTGTACTGTTTTAGGAGAGGAGAGCTTGTCCTGCTATCCTTTTTATTTTGGAGAAATATCCAGTTTAACAAATGGAGGCTTGTAGCATTGCTCTGTGACTACAATATCCCTCCCCCCAAAACCTTACTAACAATATTTTTCTCTGTTCTTCTCTTTCCTCTCTCTCCCTCTCTGTTTGTAGATAGAGGAGTTGGAACAGAGGTACGGTGGCCACCTGGTGTCGCGCGCGCTGCGTGTTGTATTCAGATGGCGTTCCGTCAGTACCAGCTCAGTAAGAACTTCCAGAAGATCCGTAACTCTCTGTCAGAGAGCAAGTTGCCACGCCGCATCTCCCTGCGCCGGCCCAACCCCAGCCGGAACCAAAAATCCACCCAGCGACACAGCTTCTTGTTAGAGACCGGGAGACCCCCCCTGCGCCCCAAAACACCCCCACCACCCCCTTCACGCTCCACCTCCCTGCCCCCCTCCCCCGCCACGGGCCCCGGGCCCTCGCTCACACAGCTGGAGGACTGCTTCTCAGAGCAGGTGAGCTTTATATGTAGCACTTTAGCCTAGCATAGTCTAGCATCAGTAAACAGTAAGCCTAGCGTAGCATCATAAAACTTACAGGTGTTCCAATGACTCGTATTATGATTCTTATTCCAGGTACGCTCACTGGCCCATTCGATAGACGAGGCCCTGCGTGGGTGGAGCCTGTCGGAGGGGGTTGAGGGGGGGACAGCGGGGCTGCTGATGGACCCCGGGGCGTTTCGGATGGCTGCACAGAGTGCCTGCATGCCTCGCAGTGCCAGCTCCCTGCTCATGGCCTTCAGAGACGTCACCGTTCACATCGACACCAACAACTACACTGTCTCCACGACTACCACCTCCACGACTACCACTGCTACCCACGGCAACACAGGGGCAGGAGCAGGAGGGAGCAGGCAAGTCTCAGTGGATGGGGGAGAGAAGGGAGGAGGGGTGAGGACTCAATCAACAACCTCCCAGCTAAGGGGTGAGGCGGAGTTTCCTGCCCCCCCTCCCAGTGAGTTGTTGGAGGGAGGAGGGTCGAGAAGGGGTTCAACTGTGACAGGGCAGGGGGGAGAGATGGGGAGGCAGAGTGGCTCAGAGAGACTCAGTTCCACCTCCACCTCTACCTCAGCCCAGTCTAACCAGTATACCACTCAGTCATCCTATTCCCAGTACCCCCAGTACTCAACATACCCCAAGGCTCATCACCCCCAGTCCCAGCCAGGGTCCCAGTCAACCAGCGACCCCACCTCTGAGGCTCTCCAGGCCCTGGTCCTCTCTCTGCCTAGAGACCGCTGCCAGGACCCTACCTCCTGCCGATCCCCCACACTCTCCACTGATACGCATCGCAAACGACTCTATCGCATTGGACTCAACCTCTTCAACGTGTGAGTGCACACACACACACACACACACACACACACACACACACACACACACACACACACACACACACACACACACACACACACACACACACACACACACACACACACACACACACACACACATGCATGCAAATACAAATACGCAAATACTTTATATACCTAATACCAGGGTTGTGTTCAATTACGAATTTTGGAATTGACTCCCATTCAACTCATGATTTGAAATTTTAATTGAATTGGCCACAACCCACAGGATGTAGAATTTGAATTTGAGTGACAGGAAGTAGAATTTAATTCAGTACAATTCAAAGAAATTCCTTTCAGTCATAGAACATGAGAGTTTCATTTAATCTGAAAGGTCAAACTTCCAGATACCAAAGAATATGTAATTCTCTGGAAACAATGTACTCTTGTTCATGTACTCTTTAACCTTAGTGCTTAGAATAGCCAATTATATTTCAACCAACCATTTCATTTGTTTGGCTTGTTTTTTTTAAGGGTCAACTTGATGGTCAAACTAATGCATTCTGGGAAAAGTAGTATTTCCCCCATATTAAAACAAATGTAAGGGATTAATGAAATATGATAACCTATAATATTTGCATACAGATTTCCCATGGGCACACAATGGTTGAATCAACGTTGTTTCCACGACATTTAAATGAAATTCGTTGAACCAACGTGGAGTAGACGTTGAATTGATGTCTGTGCCCAGTGGGTTTGTTTTCCTTGATCATTCCTTTTAAGAGTTAGTCCTGAAAATCAATTGCTTCAACAATATTTTATATGCATGTATATAACGACATGTTTGGTGTTTTATGTACAAGATGCATATTTGTATAGACTATACCTAAAATAGAAGAGGCATTTGCATTGTATTTCCTTTCACTGAATTCAATTCTATTTCCTTTAATTAAAATTAAAATTGCAATTCTGCATCCTGTTTACTACTTCAATTGAAATTCAATAATTGAATTGGAATTTATGAGGCATCCTCAATTCAATTCCCTGACACACACAGGGTCGAATTGTCCTTTAGCTACTCATAGAATTATTCACAGAACAGGTATCTGGTCTAGAAAAGGGAGAGAGAGAGAGGTGTTCTCTATATATAGTGGTACATACTGTTGGCCTGCAGCCTGTAGTTAATGTAAATTAGCTAAAGTTCTTCACTGATAGAGTTGCCTGTTACTTTACGGTCCTATCCACATCCACCCACACACACATGCATATACCAATATTGTGCTGTCTATCTCTGCTGTAGGAACCCAGAGCGAGGCATCCACTTCCTGATCACCCGTGGTTTTGTCCCAGACACGCCCATGGGCGTGGCCCACTTCCTGCTACAAAGGAAGGGCCTGAGCCGACAGATGATTGGAGAGTTCCTGGGGAACAGTAAGCTACTCTTCAACAGAGATGTCCTGGAGTGAGTCCACACACAAAATATAGCACACACACATGCACAGACAACCACACATACACACTTGAATGCATGCATACGGCATATACAATATGTTTTACACATACAGTAGGGTCCGGAATGATTGGATCCCTTAATAAAGATGGGCATAAAAGACTGTACAAATACTTAGCTACTGTATATTGTATGCTGTGGTGGAAAAAGTACCCAATCGTCATACTTGAGTATAAGTAAAGATAACTTAATAGAAGATGAAAAAGTAAAAATTGAAAGTCACCCAGTAAAATTCTACTTGAATAAAAGTCTAAAAGTATTTGATTTTAAATATACTTAAGTATCAAAAGTAAAAGTATGAATCATTTAAAATTCCTTATATTAAGCAAACCAGACAGCGCCATTTTCTTGTTTTATTTATTTATTTATTTATTTATGGATAGCCAGGGGCACACTCCAACACTCAGACATAATTAACAAACAAAGTATGTGTGCTATGAGTCCGCCAGATCAGAGGCACAAGGGTTGACCAGGGAGGTTCTCTTGATAAGTCCGTGAATTTGACCATTTTCCTATCCTGTTAAGAATTCAAAATGTAAAGAGTACTTTTGGGTGTCAGGGAAAATGTATGGAGTAAAAACGACATTATTTTCTTTCGGGATGTAGTGAAGTAAAAGTAAAAGTAGTCAAAATTACAGATACCCCAAAAAACGACTTAACTTCAGTCGTGGCCAAAAGTTTTGAGAATGACACAAATATACATTTTCACAAAGTCTGTTGTCTCAGTTTGTATGATGGCAATTTGCATATACTCCAGAATGTTATGAAGAGTGTTCAGATGAAATGCAACTAATTGCAAAGTTCCTCTTTGCCATGCAAATGAACTGAATCCCCAAAAGACATTTCCACTGCATTTCAGCCCTGCCACAAAAGGACCAGTTGACATCATGTCAGTGATTCTCTCGTTAACACAGGTGTGAGTGTTGACGAGGACAAGGCTGGAGATCACTCTGTCATGCTGATTGAGTTAGAATAACAGATTGGAAGCTTCAAAAGGAGGGTGGTGCTTGGAATCATTGTTTTTCCTCTGTCAATCATGGTTAACTGCAAGGAAACACGTGCCGTCATCATTGCTTTGCACAAAAAGGGCTTCACAGGCAAGGATATTGCTGCCAGTAAGATTGCACCTAAATCAAAAATGTATCGGATCATCAAGAACTTCAAGGAGAGCAGTTCAATTGTTGTGAAAAAGGCTTCAGGAAGAAAGTCCAGCAAGCTCCATGACCGTCTCCTTAAGTTGATTCAGCTGCGGGATCGGCGCACCACCAGTACAGAACTTGCTAAAGAATAGCAGCAGGCAGGTGTGAGTTCATCTGCACGCACAGTGAGGTGAAGACTTTTGAAGGGTGGCCTGGTGTCAAGAAGGGCAACAAAGAATAATAATAATAATAATATATGCCATTTAGCAGACGCTTTTATCCAAAGCGACTTACATGTGTGCATACATTCTACATATGGGTGGTCCCGGGGATCGAACCCACTACCCTGGCGTTACAAGCGCCATGCTCTACCAACTGAGCTACAGAAGGACCACAAAAGAAGCCACTTCTCTCCAGGAAAAACATCAGGGACAGACTGATATTCTGCAAAGGGTACAGGGATTGGACTGCTGAGGACTGGGGTAAAGTCATTTTCTCTGATGAATCCCATTTCCGATTGTTTGGGGCATCCGGAAAAAAGCGTGTCCGGAGAAGACAAGGTGAGCGCTACCATCAGTCCTGTGTCATGCCAACAGTAAAGAATCCTGAGACCATTCATGTGTGGGGTTGCTTCTCAGCCAAGGGAGTGGGCTCACTCACAATTTTGCCTAAGAACACAGCCATGAATAAAGAATGGTACCAACACATCCTCCGAGAGCAACTTCTCCCAACCATCCAGGAACAGTTTGGTGACGAACAATGCCTTTTCCAGCATGATGGAGCACCTTGCCATAAGGCAAAAGTGATAACTAAGTGGCTCGGGGAACAAAACATTGATATTTTGGTTCCATGGCCAGGAAACTCCCCAGACCTTAATCCCATTGAGAACTTGTGGTCCATCCTCAAGAGGAGACAACCAAAACCCCACAAATTCTGACAAACTCCAAACATTGATTATGCAAGAATGGGCTGCCATCAGTCAGGATGTGGCCCAGAAGTTAATTGACAGCATGCCAGGGCGGATTGCAGGAGTCTGGAAAAGGAAAGGTCAACACTGCAAATATTGACTCTTTGCATCAACTTCATGTAATTGTCAATACAATCATTTGACACTTATGAAATACTTGTAATTATACTTCAGTATTCCATAGTAACATCTGACAAAAATATCTAAAGACACTGAAGCAGCAAACTTTGTGGAAATTAATATTTGTGTCATTCTCAAAACTTTTGGCCACGACTGTAGTACTTTGAAGTAATTTTACTTAAGTATTTTACAACACTGATTGTATGCTCCAAAACTATTGTATGCTAAACTTAAAATCACCAGATTTTACAGTAGGGATGAGGTATTTTCTGCATATGCTCTTTCGAAGGCCAAACCCACTGCTGGTGTGCACGGCCATTTTGATGTGTGCTTGGGGTTATTGCTTTAGTACAATATATGTAGTTTGAGCATACAATATAGCATAGTATTTGTATTATTTATTATATACAGTATTTTTGCTGATCTTTATCAAGGGATCCAATAATTCCAGACCCCACTGTAAATGCGCACACACACACATGGATGCATGCTCTCATACTGCAGAGAGAGAGAGAGCCAGGAGAGAGTGTGTTTTGCTTTGAGAAAAAATAGGTCACAGCACTCAGCACAATGTTTTTCTCTACATCTCTCGCCCTTCTCTCTCTTCTTTTCTCTCTACTCCCCCTCTATCTCTCTCTCTGTCTCACACAGCTTTCTTTGCCCTTATCCATTGGACGGAATATGTACTGTATATTTGCATTTGTCAAGTGTGTAAGCATATTTGTGTGTGTGTGTGTGTGTGTGTATATATGTTCCAGGTCAGTGGCTCTGTAATGAAACTATGACTAAAAAAGGAAGAAAAAAAACACCAAGAGCAGTTGTACACTCACCCTCGTACACACACACACACACCAATGACGTCAACAGTGACATGAGCGAGACATACGCAACTAACCTCTCCTCCCCCTCTGTCTCTCTAGCTGTGTGGTGGATGAGATGGACTTCTCTGGGATGGAGCTGGATGAGGCTCTGAGGAAGTTCCAGTCTCACATCAGAGTCCAGGGAGAGGCCCAGAAGGTGGAGAGACTCATTGAAGCTTTCAGGTCAGACCCATCAACCAATCACATCACACCCTTAAACTGAACTGAAGTCAATCAAGGTTACTCCAGGGTTAGGCACTCTAGTTCTGGAGTGCCATGAACAGCAGGTTCCAACGTAGCACCACATTTGACCTAACTACTAATAACCTCAGCAGCTGAGATAATCTATCAATATCAGAGATGAGCTCAATTCCACCTACCGAGTGTTCTCTCAGGTCTAAAACAAGAAGTGTCCTACATCCTGGATTAGGGTCTTTGGTATTTGGTATTGGTATTTTTTTTTACTAGGATCCCCATTCAGCAGCTACTCTTCCTGGGGTCCACACAAAACATGAAACATAATACAGAATGACATAATACAGAACATCATTAGACAAGAACAGCTCAAGGATGACATAATACAGAGTTGGGAGGGGGTAGTAGTGTAGACATGCTATTACAGGTCTGTTAGGTAACGGATGTTATGTCATCTGTCATAAGGGTAACATAAGAAGTAATTTTAACGGAGTTATTCCTTTACGGATAAACACATTAATTTCGCAAGTGATCATGTGAGCACGTGATCTTGTGAGATCTCATTTAATGTGAAGTTAATGTGACAACCATGTGAAGCAATATGTGACAACATGTGAAGCAGTGGCACCCGTTATTTTGGCATTAATACATGTCACATATCAGTTTGCAAACAAGGTAAAACATTTATTTTATTTTTTATCATTGATTAATAAAGCCACATTTTGTAAGGCATCTCCAAATGCAGGTGTTTCAGCCTAGCTCAGTGCATTCCGTGGTTGTGGGGCAGCCAGCGGAAAATATGGAACGTAGGGGTTGGTAATGTTTTCTAGTTGCGCCATGATTGGTTCAATGTTCTTTCACTCGTGGGGAAACTACGCCTTGAAAAATCTAAGGGTAGAGCTCAAGAATTCGAATCCCTTAGGTGCTGCCAAAGAGTTACATTAGAAGTGCCCATCCAAGAAGGCTCAAGGTCATTAGCCACAGATAAAATTGAGTCAAATTACATATATACAGTAGCTTTGATGGCAAGCTAGCATTCATCAACATGAATGAAGTCGACAATCTACTGGCAAATCCTTTTCAATCCTTGTCATATGAAGATAAATAATGAGGATAAATTATAGATAAAATGTATCGGTGCTCATCGGCCATTGGACATAAAAATTACACAACAAGTTGGAAATCGCAAATTCAACAATGAGCTGTTTGGAAGGAATCAGTGTCTAACTGCAGCAATCGCTAGCCTGCTATTCAGTGGAGTGGGTGTGTGGTCCCAAATCTGGGTTTAAGGGTGTCTTTTCCAAGCTTAAAAGGATTAACATACAACATTGACAATGCTGTCAATCCAGCATGACTTATGCCGTGCTCAAAACAACTGGAAACTCGGAACTGGGAAATCTGACTTCAGTGCATTCAAGACAATTGGGAACTTGGAAGAAACGAGCTCCGACTGGGAAAATAAGTTTTGAATGGTCATCCAACTTGGAATTGCAAGTCACCTCTTTCTAGAGCTCCAACCTGAAGATCACTGATGTCATCATGATGCAACCTTGTTTTTTTAAGTGTTCCCAGTTGTCTTGAAAGCACCATAAATCCTGAGAATGACAGACTTTAACGATATAGTTTGATGACAAAATTTGCCCACCAAGGACCGCCGCGCCACCTTCCTCTGTTCAAGTGGGCACAGCACTAAAAGGTGAGTCCAACAATGTCTTGTATGCTGCTGCATAAATGACGTAATATGCCAGGGATATATGTATACTGTAGCTAAGAAAGTACTACTAGCTGTATGTTGTGTAGTAAGCTGTTTAGCTGTTGGTAGTGCACATGTAGCCTATAGCCTGTTTTAGAGAAATGTCATCTTCAAATATTGTAAGAGCTTTCATTGTATGCTTATATGCCCCCTTTATTTATCCACGGTTCTGACTTGGGAGAATACTGTAAGACCGGCCCATGTTCTGTATTCTGTCACTGTACATTTCAAAAGTGCTAAACAAATAGTTATATTGACCACGTCCGTCCTAGTTCGCTCATTAAAGTCTCAATCGAAATAACAGATTGCCTCTTATCCGCTCGTAATCCCCTTATGACAGTTTGTACATCTCAATTGTCAGCAGAAACCAAATTTTTTTCAAGCAAGTAAGCCATATTAGCTCAGTTTTTTTTTATGCACACTTAGAATCTAGCCCTATCAGATCTGCACTAACAAACACCTGCATAGCGGTTGTTTTGGTGGTGGATGTCACGTTGGCATGAAGGGTCAGGAGACAGACGCAAGAATGCGTAATAGTTTTTTTTATTAAACCCAAATTACGGCGTGCTGTGTAAAGGCACGGGGATGAAGACCAAACAAACAAGTAACAAAACACAGGGTAGAAACCCAAAACAAAAGAGCGAGGAGTACCTTGAATAAATAATACACGCACACAATGATTAACTCACAGGACGAGACCCATAATCATCTGCGCAATCCACAATGGCACGAAAGCCATTGTAACAATAAACGACAGCCCAATGGAAACCAAAGGGCACACTTATACAAGTACTAATAATTGGGAACAGGGTACAGGTGTGCATAATAAATGTTCTGGAGGGATCCGTGACAGTGGAACTGCATTAGAGCTGTCAAATCCACAAGTGGCTCCTGGAATTATACCAGGACTTGCATGTTTACTAGTTGGAACACCGGGATATGATATGTAATCTACACCTCAATTAGGCTGATAGAAATCCTCACTATTTTTGATTTTAAATTTGAGTGTCATTATTTCTATATAGAGTAGCCTACACTTTCTCGTTCTGAAATACGAACTTGAGTAGGACTGGTGTGGCTTCGTGACAATGATTACACAGGCAGCTGCTCACCGATTTGACAGGTCTAATGCAGTTACAACTCCAACACCGCCAAAAAAGGTGTCGGCAGTCACGTGTTTATGCTTGATCTGATTGAATCTAGGTCTTAATGTCAAGTGTCCCAGAGAGTGCAAATTATTGGTGGTAAAATTATACACTGCTCAAAAAAATAAAGGGAACACTAAAATAACACATCCTAGATCTGAATTAATGAAATATTCTTATTAAATACTTTTTTCGTTACATAGTTGAATGTGCTGACAACAAAATCACACAAAAATTATCAATGGAAATCCAATTTATCAACCCATGGAGGTCTGGATTTGGAGTCACACTCAAAATTAAAGTGGAAAACCACACTACAGGCTGATCCAACTTTGATGTAATGTCCTTAAAACAAGTCAAAATGAGGCTCAGTCGTGTGTGTGGCCTCCACGTGCCTGTATGACCTCCCTACAACGCCTGGGCATTCTCCTGATGAGGTGGCGGATGGTCTCCCGAGGGATCTCCTCCCAGACCTGGACTAAAGCATCCACCAACTCCTGGACAGTCTGTGGTGCAATGTGGCGTTGGTGGATGGAGCAAGACATGATGTCCCAGATGTGCTTAATTGGATTCAGGTCTGAGGAACGGGCGGGCCAGTCCATAGCATCAATGCCTTCCTCTTGAAGGAACTGCTGACACACTCCAGCCACATGAGGTCTAGCATTGTCTTGCATTAGGAGGAACCCAGGGCCAACCGCACCAGTATATGGTCTCACAAGGGATCTGAGGATCTCATCTCGGTACCTAATGGCAGTCAGGCTAGCTCTGGCGAGCACATGGAGGGCTGTGCGGCCCCCCCAAAGAAATGCCACCCCACACCATGACTGACCCACCGCCAAACCGGTCATGCTGGAGGATGTTGCAGGCAGCAGAACGTTCCCCACGGCGTCTCCAGACTCTGTCACGTCTGTCACATGTGCTCAGTGTGAACCTGCTTTCATCTGTGAAGAGCACAGGGCACCAGTGGCGAATTTGCCAATCTTGGTGTTCTCTGGCAAATGCCAAACGTCCTGCACGGTGTTGGGCTGTAAGCACAACCCCCACCTGTGGACGTCGGGGCCTCATACCACCGTCATGGAGTCTGTTTCTGACCGTTTGAGCAGACACATGCACATTTGTGGCCTGCTGGAGGTCATTTTGCAGGGCTCTGGCAGTGCTCCTCCTGCTCCTCCTTGCACAAAGGCGGCAGTAGCTGTCCTGTTGCTGGGTTGTTGCCCTCCTCCACGGCTCCTGATGTACTGGCCTGTCTCCTGGTTGCGCCTCCATGCTCTTGACACTACGCTGACAGACACAGCAAACCTTCTTGCCACAGCTCGCATTGATGTTCCATCCTGGATGAGCTGCACTACCTGAGCCACTTGTGTGGGTTGTAGACTCCGTCTCATGCTACCACTAGAGTGAAAGCACCGCCAGCATTCAAAAGTGACCAAAACATCAGCCAGGAAGCATAGGAACTGAGAAGTGGTCTGTGGTCACCACCTGCAGAACCACTCCTTTATTGGGGGTGTCTTGCTAATTTCCTATAATTTCCACCTGTTGTCTATTCCATTTGCACAACAGCATGTGAAATGTATTGTCAATCAGTGTTGCTTCCTAAGTGGACAGTTTGATTTCACAGAAGTGTGATTGACTTGGAGTTACATTGTGTTGTTTAAGTGTTCCCTTTATTTTTTTGAGCAGTGTATATATAACATATATAATAATATATAATAAATGTATATAATTAACACAGAAAATATTTGAATAAGTATTTACACTAAGCAGTGTGTAAATTGAAAACTTTTCCAGTGTCTATATGGGTCCACAGACTCCACACTTTCAGTGACATATTTACCACTCTCAGTGTTAATTATTATTATTAATTATATATTTATGTACATAAAAATGTGTCTATCCTATGTCCATGTCCTAGGCCATTTGTGTCGAACCAAAAACACTGAGTTTACCAAACATTAGGAACACCTTCCTAATATTGAGTTGAACCCTTTTGCCCTCAGAGCGGCTTAAGTTTGAGACCTTGATGTTCATCAAATGCAATTTCCATCTTAAATGATTAACCAAGATCTAAAATTACCGTTAAAGAATCATAGGCTAAAATAGAATCAAAGAGTAATGAAATGCAGGATGTAAAGCAATTCTGAAAAATGTCTGTTAAACACTTCTTTGGCAGTCAAATAACTTGCATATATTCAAATACCTTCAAATATTATTTGTTTTTCTGAGACCTGTATTTGAATATCAGAGGAAATAGATGCCAATAAGATGCCTTTAGTTGAATCTCTATATTCGACTACCTCGAGTATTGAAAAGTTGGTATTTTCAAATAAATTACAAAATACAAGTATTTTCTTTAGCTGTGAGTAGAAGATCTGTTTAGGAGGCCTTGAGTCGCTCTTCCTCATGAGGTGACCTGCCCATCGGAGTTGGTCTCATTACGATGGCTTCTATATTGGAGGAGTTGGTTCACCCCAGGTGACTGATGTTGGTTTGTCTGTCTTCCCAGCTGATGTTAAGTATTTTCCTGAGGCAGCATGGTGGAATCTTTCAAGGGGTTTGATGTGTTTTCAAAATACGGTCCAGGTTTCTGCACCGTATAGCAGGGTCGGGATGATCACAGCTTGTACACGTCCACTTTGTTCCTGGTGGTAGTGTTGCAATCCTTGAAGACCCTGTTTTTGAGTTTGCCAAAGGCAGCACTTGTTCGAGCAATCCAATGTTGGATTTCATCATCAAATAAAATGTTATTGATTCACATGTGCCGAATACAACAGGTGTAGACCTAACAGGGAAATGCTTACATACAAGCCCTTAACCAACAATGCAGTTTTAAGAAAAATGAGTGTTGGGCCTCCCGTGTGGCGCAGTAGTTAAGGGCGCTGTACTGTAGTGCCAGCTGTGCCACCAGAGACTCTGGTTTCGCTCCCAGGCTCTCTCGTACCTGGCCGCGACCGGGAGGTCTGTGGGGCGACGTACAATTGGCCTAGCGTCGTCCGGGTTAGGGAGGGTTTGGCTGGTAGGGATATCCTTGTCTCACCAAGCACCAGCGACTCCTGTGGCGGGCGCACATTGGTGCGGCTGGCTTCCGCGTTGGATGCGCGCTGTGTTAAGAAGCAGTGCGGCTTGGTTGTGTATCGGAGGACGCATGACTTTCAACGTTTGTCTCTCCCGGGCCCGTACGGGAGTTGTAGCGATGAGACAAGATAGTAGCTACTAACAATTGGATACCACAAAATTGGGGAGAAAAGGGGTAAAAATTAATGCAAATAGTCTGGGTAGCCATTAGATTAGCTGTTCAGGAGTCTTATGGCTTGGGGTTAGAAGCTGTTAAGAAGCCTTTTGGACCTAGACTTGGCATTCCAGTATCGCTTGCCATGCGGTAGCAGAGACAACAGTCTATGACTAGGGTGGATGGAGTCTTTGAAAATTTTTAGGGGCTTCCTCTGACACTGCCTGGTATAGAGGTCCTGGATGGCAGGAAGCTTGGCCTCAGTGATATACTGGGCCATACGCACTACCCTCTGTAGTGCCTTGTGGTCAGAGGCCGAGCAGTTGCCATACCAGGCAGTGATGCAACCAGTCAGGATGCTCTCGATGGTGCAGCTGTAGAACCTTTTGAGGATCTGAGGACCCATGCCAAATATTTTCAGTTCCCTGAGGGAGAATAGGTTTTGTCATACCCTCTTCATGACTGTCTTGGTGTGTTTGGATAGTATGTTGGTGATGTGGACACCAAGGAACTTGAAGCTCTCAACCTGCTCCACTACAGCCCCGTCGATGAGAATGGGGGTGTGCTCGGTCTTCCTTTTCCAGTAGTCCACAATAATCTCCTTTGTCTTCATCATGTTAAGGGAGAGGTTCTTATCCTGGCCCCACACGGCCAGGTCACCGACCTCCCTATAAGCTGTCTCATTGTTATTGGTGATCAGGCCTACCACTGTTGTGTTGTCTGCAAACTTAATGATGGTGTTGAAGTCGTGCTTGGCCATGCAGTCATGGGTGAACAGGGAGTGCAGCAGGGGACTGAGCACGCACCCCCTAATGGCCCCCGTGTTGAGGAACAGCGTGGCAGATGTGTTGTTACCTACCCTTCCCACCTGGGGGCGGCCCGTCAGGAAGTCCAGGATCCAGTTGCATTGGGAGCTGCTTAGTCCCAGCGTCCTTAGTGATGAGTGATGAGTGATGAGTGATGAGCTTTGAGGGCTCTATGGTGCTGAGCTGTAGTCAATAAATAGCATTCTCACATATGTGTTCCTTTTGTCCAGGTGGGAAAGGGCAGTGTGGACTGCAATAGAGATTGCATCATCTGTGGATCTTTTTGGGCGGTATGCAAATTGGAGTGGGTCTAGGGTTTCTGGGATAATGGTGTTGTTGTGAGCCATGACCAGCCTTTCAAAGCACTTCATGGCTATGGACATGAATGCTACGGGTCGGTAGTCATTTAGGCAGGTTAACTTAGTGTTCTTGGGCACAGGAACTATGGTGGTCTGCTTGAAACATGTTGGTATTACAGACTCAGTCAGGGACAGGTTGAACATTTCAGTGAAGACGCTTGCCAGTTGGCCAGCATGCTTCTGTGTTGCTAGCCTCGAAGCGAGCATAGAAGTAATTTAGCTCGTCTGGTAGGCTCTTGTCACTGGGCAGCTCACGGCAGTGCTTCCCTTTGTAGTCTGTAATAGTTTGCAAGCCCTGCCACATAAGACGAGCGTTGGAGCTGGTGTAGTACAATTCAATCTTAAGTCTTGTATTGATGCTTTGCCCGTTTCATGGTTCGTTGGAGGGCATAGCGCGATTTCTTATAAGCTTCCAGGTTAGAGTCCCGCTCCTTGAAAGTGGCAGCTCTACCCTTTAGCTCAGTGCGGATGTTGCCTGTAAACCATGGCTTCTGGTTGGGGTATGTACATACGGTCACTGTGGGGACAACGTCGTCGATGCACTTATTGATGAAGCCAGTGACTGATGTGGTGTACTCCTCAATGCCATCAGAAGAATCCCGGAACATATTCTAGTCAGTGCTAGCAAAACAGTCCTGCAGCTTAGCATCTGCGTCGTCTGACCACTTCTTTATTGAGTGAGTCACTGGTGCTTCCTGCTTTAGTTTTTGCTTGTAAGCAGGAATCAGGAGGATAGAATTATGGTCAGATTTGCCAAATGGAGTGCGAGGGAGAGCTTTGTACAAGTCTCTGTGTGTAAAGTTGCTCTCAAGTTTTTTTCCCTCTGGTTGCACATTTAACATGCTGGTAGAAATGAGGTAAAACAGATTTAAGTTTCCTGCATTAAAGCCCTGCCACTTGGAGCGCCGCCGCTAGATAAGTGTTTTCCTGTTTGCTTATGGCCTCATACAGCTCATTGAGTGCGGTCTTAGGATATTATCCATTAGGATATTGGTGGAGAGGTGGCTACCTAGGTATGTGAAACTGGGAATGTTTTCAAGTATTGTATTGTTGGCAGTGACCTTGGGGGATGGCAGGTTGCTTTCCATGGTTGCTGGAAGTAGTTCTTTGTTTTTCTGGGGTTGAGTGCTGTATGCTTTTGTGAATACGTTAGCAGTGACCTGGAGATCAGCTTCTGAACTCACACAAACACTGCTCCTTCCCAGTGTCAAGAGTATTTGATGTGCAGCAGGACTCTCAAGAAACTGAAAACTTAGGAAGCTTGTATGTGTGTATCTCTTCTCAGGATGTAAGAACCCACAAATAAACAGTATTACATAATGTCTGAAGTTAAGAAAGAAAAATTAAATAGTTACTAACTAATGACACGAATGGACAAGCAGTTTGTCTCTGAGGCCATTACAACAGAATGGCTTTCTGTCTTGGCATATAGCCTAGTATTTAGTATTGGGCCAGAGACAAAGTGGAAAATCTGTTGATGTGCCTTTGAGCAAGGCACTTAACCCTAATTAAGTCAGGGTTGCTGTTAAGAACTCTCACTCTCAGGGGGAGTTGGTATATGCAAAAAACACATCCAATTCATGTCCAGTGCACAGAAATAGGACACATTTATGCATCCACCAAATTATTATTGTTATTATTTCACTTTGTCTTTCTGTCCCTTTCACTGTCTCTCTCTTTGACTATCTCCTTCTCTGTCTCTTTTTCAATATCTCCCTCTACCCCCTGTTAGAGGTACTGTATTTGTAACAACAACTCTCTTTACATCTCTCTCTCTCCATCTCTCCAGTCAGAGGTATTGTATGTGTAATCCCGAGGTGGTGCAGCAGTTCCATAACCCAGACACCATTTTCATCCTGGCCTTTGCTGTGGTCCTCCTCAACACTGATATGTATTCCCCTAACATCAAACCTCAACGCAAGATGGGCCTTGACGACTTCATACGTAACCTACGAGGTGACTGGCTGTCTTTGTATATGTGTGTCTGTGTTTGTCTGTCTGTGTGTTGTTTGTGTGTGAAACACAAATCTATAAACGGTACCTAGCTTGTTAAACGGTACCTAGCTTGTTAAACGGTACCTAGCTTGTTAAACGGTACCTATCTTATTAAACGGTACCTATCTTATTAAACGGTACCTATCTTATTAAACGGTACCTATCTTATTAAACGGTACCTAGCTTGTTAAACGGTACCTAGCTTGTTAAACGGTACCTAGCTTGTTAAACGGTACCTAGCTTGTTAAACGGTACCTAGCTTATTAAACGGCACCTAGCTTGTTAAACGGTACCTAGCTTGTTAAACGGTACCTAGTTTGTTAAACGGCACCTAGCTTGTTAAACGGTACCTAGCTTGTTAAACGGTACCTAGCTTATTAAACGGTACCTAGCTTGTTAAACGGTACCTAGCTTATTAAACGGTACCTAGCTTGTTAAACGGTACCTAGCTTGTTAAACGGTACCTAGCTTGTTAAACGGTACCTAGCTTGTTAAACGGTACCTAGCTTATTAAACGGTACCTAGCTTGTTAAACGGTACCTAGCTTGTTAAACGGTACCTAGCTTATTAAACGGTACCTAGCTTGTTAAACGGTACCTAGCTTATTAAACGGTACCTAGCTTGTTAAACGGTACCTAGCTTGTTAAACGGTACCTAGCTTGTTAAACGGTACCTATCTTATTAAACGGTACCTAGCTTGTTAAACGGTACCTATCTTATTAAACGGTACCTATCTTATTAAACGGTACCTATCTTATTAAACGGTACCTAGCTTGTTAAACGGTACCTAGCTTATTAAACGGTACCTATCTTATTAAACGGTACCTATCTTATTAAACGGTACCTATCTTATAAAACGGTACCTAGCTTGTTAAACGGTACCTAGCTTGTTAAACGGTACCTAGCTTGTTAAACGGTACCTATCTTATTAAACGGTACCTAGCTTATTAAACGGTACCTAGCTTGTTAAACGGTACCTAGCTTGTTAAACGGTACCTAGCTTGTTAAACGGTACCTATCTTATTAAACGGTACCTAGCTTATTAAACGGTACCTAGCTTGTTAAACGGTACCTAGCTTGTTAAACGGTACCTAGCTTGTTAAACGGTACCTAGCTTGTTAAACGGTACCTAGCTTGTTAAACGGTACCTATCTTATTAAACGGTACCTATCTTATTAAACGGTACCTATCTTATTAAACGGTACCTAGCCTGTTAAACGGTACCTAGCCTGTTAAACGGCACCTAGCCTGTTAAACGGCACCTAGTTTGTTAAACGGCACCTAGCTTGTTAAACGGCACCTAGCTTGTTAAACGGTACCTAGCTTGTTAAACGGTACCTAGCTTGTTAAACGGCACCTAGCTTGTTAAACGGTACCTAGCTTGTTAAACGGTACCTAGCTTGTTAAACGGTACCTAGCTTGTTAAACGGCACCTAGCTTGTTAAACGGTACCTAGCTTGTTAAACGGTACCTAGCTTGTTAAACGGTACCTAGCTTGTTAAACGGTACCTAGCTTTTTAAACGGTTCCTAGCTTGTTAGTGGGGTTACGTCTTTGTTTTTGCCTTTTTTGCTTTTCTTTTGAGCCTACTTATAGAAGAAAGAATAAAAATAATCTGAAGTCCACGGTGGTAATTTATGGACAGTGTGTGCCTGTGTGTGTTTGACTCAGTATAATAAGCTGCAGAAGTCTTGCAACATTTATGACAGTGTTTCTGAGCCTGGTGTTAGAGACTAGAGACACTGGAGCGGTTATTTATAGAACAGGTGCACAGACAATGCTTTGTACACTTAGTATACTAAACATTAGGAACACCTTCCTAATATTTAGTTGCACCCCCTTTCGCCCTCAGAACAGCCTCTATTTGTCGGGGCATGGACTCTACAAGGTGTCAAAAGCATTCCACAGGGATGCTGGCCCATGTTGACTCCCACAGTTGTCAAGTTACACACGGGAAACACACAGGAAACTGGAGCGTGAAAAAAACAGCAGTGTTGCAGTTCTTGACACAAACCGGTGGGCCGGGCACATACCACCATGCCCTGTTCAGAGGCACTTAAATATTTTGTCTTGCCCCTTTACACTCTGAATGGCACACATACACAATCCATGTCTCAATTGTCTCAAGGTTCAAAAATCCTAATCTAACCTGTCTCCTCCCTTTAATCTACACTGATTGAAGTGGATTTAACAAGTGACATCAATAAGGGATCATAGCTCTCACTTGGATTCACCTGGTCAGTTTATGTCATGTTTTGTATACTCAGCGTGTATTTTAATACAACACAGGACCAATTTCATATGGAATGATTGACAGCTGGTTGAAAGAGACAGATTGAATTGTGGGGGATCAGAGATGGTGAATCTAGAGAACGCACCAAATCGGGGGGTGAGAGAGGATGGACTGGGAGCTGAACATCATTAACTCCTGTCCGCTCCCGTGTGGCGCAGCAGTCTAAGGATCTCAGTGCTAGAGGCATCACTACAGACCCTGATTTGATTCCAGGCTGATTCACCATCCCTGATCCCCCACAATTCAATCTGTCTCTTTCAACCAGCTGTCAATCATTCCATATGAAATTGGTCTTGTGTTGTATTAAAATATACGCTGAGTATACAAAACATGACATAAACTGACCAGGTGAATCCAAGTGAGAGCCCTTATTGATGTCATTTGTTAAATCCAGGACAACAAACTGGCTGTGACTGGGAGTCCCATAGGGCTGTGGACAATTGGCCCAGCGCTGTCCGGGTTTGGCCGGTGTAGGCTGTCATTGTAAATAAGAATTTGTTCTTAACTGACTTGCCTAGTTAAATAAAATAAATAACTCAGTAAAATGTTCTACTGGGGATGAGGCTTCTGTTGAGTCTCTTGACTGAAACACAGCACAATATCTCCCTCTAGTGTTGAGATACAGCCACAGCAGGGTGATAGATTTCATTTTTATTTTGTCACATGCACAGGGTCGCAGATGAAGTTCCAGTGTACAGTGAAATACTTAAGCTCAGTGCATGTGTGAATGAAACAATAATATTAATAATAATGATATGGTAGGAATAGTGGTGGCTATTCAGTATGATAAATGTCCATCGGGCTGGGGGCAGGGTAGATGTCCAGTGGGGAAGCAGAAAAGGGTGGGTGGGGGGGGCTGATTAGTGGTGGCTATTCAGTAGCCCGATGGTCTGGGGGTAGAAGCTATTGGCCAGTCTGTTCGTTTTTAGCCATGATGCTCCTGTACTGCCCGCATCTGAGTGATGGAAGTGGGGAGAACAGGCCGTGGCTCAAATGGCTGAGGTCCCTGATGATCCTAACATCAGCCACTCCTGCCCTGTCCTGCAACGAGCCTGAACCAGGGGTGGGGTCAATTCAGTTTGCAATTCATTTTCGGAATTCCCTCTAGTTCCTTGTGTGTCCCTGTTCCCTCAGGAGTGGACGACGGGGCAGACATCCCCAGGGAGATGGTGACAGGGATCTATGAGAGGACCCAGCAGAGAGAGCTACGCTCCAACGAAGACCACGTCACCTACGTCAGCCGTGTGGAACAGTCCGTACTGGGCATGAAGACTGTGAGTGTGTTGTGTGACTGAGCGAGAGCCAGAAAGAGATTGGTGTATGTGTGTGTGTGAGAGAGAGAGTGGAGTCTGTGTGTGTGTTTACCCCATGGTTTACAGTTGAAGTCGGAAATGTACATACACCTTAACCAAATACATTTAAACTAAGTTTTTTCACAATTCCTAACATTTAATCCTAGTAAAGAATCCCTGTCTTAGGTCAGTTAGCATCAGCACTTTATTTTAAGAATGTGAAATGTCAGGATAATAGTAGAGAGAATGGTTTATTTAAACTTTTATTTCTTCCATCACATTCCCAGTGGGTCAGAAGTTTACATCCATTAAATTAGTATTTGGTAGCATTGCCTTCAAATTGTTTAACTTGGGTGAAACGTTTCAGGTAGCCTTCCACAAGCTTCCCACAATAATTTGTGTGAATTTTGGCCCATTCCTCCTGACAGAGCTGGTGTAACTGAGTCAGGTGTGTAGGCCTCCTTGCTCGCATGCGCTTTTTTAGTTCTGCCCACAAATGTTCTATAGGATTGAGGTCAGGGCTTTGTGATGACCACTCCAATACCTTGACTTTGTTGTCCTTAAGCCATTTTGCCACAACTTTGGAAGTATACTTGGGATCATTGTCCATTTGGAAGACTCATTTGCGACCAAGCTTTAACTTCCTGACTGATGTCTTTTGCTTCAATATATCCACATAATTTCCCCACCTCATGTAGCCATCTATTTTGTGAAGTGCACCAATCTCTGCTGCAGCAAAGCACCCCCACAACATGATGCTGCCACCCCCGTTCTTTACGGTTGGGATTGTGTTCTTTGGCTTGCAAGCCTCCCCCTTTTTCCTCCAAACATAACGATGGTCATTATGGCCAAACATTTTCTATTTTTGTTTCATCAGACCAGAGGACATTTCTTCAAAAAGTACGATATTTGTCCCCATGTGCAGTTGCAAACCGTAGTCTTGTCTTTTTTGGGGCGGTTTTGGAGCACTTGCTTCTTCCTTGCTGAGCCGTCTTATAGGTTATGTCGATAAAGGACTTGTTTTACTGTGGATATAGATACTTCTGTACCTGTTTCCTCCAGCATCTTCACAAGTTTCTTTGCTGTTGTTCTGGGATTGATTTGCACGTTTTGCACCAAAGTACGGTAATCTCTATTATATATATGCCATTTAGCGGACGCTTTTATCCAAAGCGACTTACAGTCATGTGTGCATACATTCTACGTATGGGTGGTCCCGGGAATCGAACCCACTACCCTGGCATTACAAGCGCCATGCTCTACCAACTGAGCTACAGGACACACACATCTCTAGGAGACTGAACGCGTCTCCATCCTGAGTGGTATGATGGCTGCGTACTATTGTTTGTACAGGTGAACGTGGTACCTTCAGGTGTTTGGAAATTGCTCCCAAGGAAGAACCAGACTTGTGGAGGTCTAAAAATGTTTCTCTGAGGTCTTGGTTGATTTCTTTTGATTTCCCCATGATGTCAAGCAAAGAGGCACTGAGTTTGAAGGTAGGCCTTGAAATACATCCACAGGTACACCTCCAATCGACTCAAATGATGTCAATTAGCCTATCAGAAGCTTCTAAATCCATGACATTATTTTCTGGAATTTTCAAAGCTGATTAAAGGCACAGTCAACTTAGTGTATGTAAACCTCTGACCATTGGAATTGTGATACAGTGAATTATAAATGAAATAATATGTCTGTAAACAATTGTTGGAAAAAATACTTGTGTCATGCACAAAGTAGATGTCCTAACCGACTTGACAAAACAAGACATTTGTTAACAAGACATTTGTGGAGTGGTTGAAAAATGAGTTTTAATGACTCCAACCTAAGTGTATGTAAACGTCCAACTTCAACTGTATGTGTGTGTGTGTTTTTCTGTAGATCCTGTCTGTGCCCCACCGTAGGCTGGTCTGCTGTTGTCGTTTGTTCGAGGTGGCAGACTTCAACAAACCTCTGAAACAGAAACTGGCGAACACCCAAAGAGAGGTGTTCCTTTTCAACGACCTCATACTGGTGAGAACACACACAAGCACACACACGCACGCATGGACACATGCACACACACACCCACACGTTAAAGCATGACTAGTGTTTATTTAAGTGATAATGCCCGAGAAGCTGGTGTTTGGAGGATATATTGGCAATGGTGTTGTTAGGCCTGGAAAACCGTGCAAATATATCCTTCAAACACTGGCTTCTCGGGCATTATCACTTTTATGCAATGGTACCAACATAATCAAATAATGATTTTCATTAAAAACATTATTCTGATGAATTTATTCATACTTTTCTTCCTTTCACAAGATATAGTCCCAAAACAAATCTAGGGTTGGTACCCAAGCCGGCTGGTCGTTCGTTCTATTGGTTCGGTTGCCAGATATGCGACCCAGTTGTTCAGTCTTTTTGTTCTGTTTCTATGGACGCGACCCAGTCGTTCAGTCTTTTTTTTCTGTTTCTATGGACGCGACCCAGTTGTTCAGTCTTTTTGTTCTGTATCTATGGACACGACCCAGTCTTTTGTTCTAAATCAGTGGTCATCAACCGTTTCTGAGTCAAGATCACTTTCTGTGTCAAAATGCATGCTGAGATCTAGCGCTCTGATTTTTTTATTAACATAAGCCTATGCAACATTAACCAATTAAAAACAGTACTGAAGCAATGAGGTTTGTGCAGTAAGCTATAGGCCCAATACATTATCACCACATACTGGCTTTGCTTGAATTTACCTGCCAATGCATTGTTGTTCAGGACATTTAAAAAAAAAAATATATTATTTCAAATCTTGAGGTAGGCTATATGATCACACCGGTAATAGATCCATTGTTATATTACTTGTGAGGCACAGCTGAGTGAAAATACATTTAAATAATTAGCTTTTTATTTTACTGGGCTGATGGTGGCTGCATCTGATGGTCAGTCTCAGGGAGAGAGCAGCAGACTGAGGCTCTGTCTCTCAACATCCCTCCGCTCTCCCTTTCCTCCACTGACCAAAAAGGGACACCATCTTCCAGCTGATGGCGAAACTCGAGTCGCACCGCATTATTTCTGCCTCATGCACAAATTCATGTTGTTACTCCTATGAACAGAGACATTTAAATATTCCTTGATATTACAAATTATCCAAGCCGCTAATAACAACAACACAAGCCTATAGATACACTTTCCTACTCATTCATTACTGCTACAATGCTTGTTGTAGCGCTGAGTGGAAATAGGAAGAACGCTCATTTTATGGGTTATAAAAGTGTTGAATACAAAGTGTTGACAGTGCTGAGTGAGAACTTAAATATGAACTCACTCATAAAAACAGCAGCTCTTTGCTGTATTCGTTGACAGTCTCTCTCTAGTCATGGTTTTAAACGTTTTGAAATTTCACAGTATCAATTTTGCCGTAGCTTTCTTTTACGCCTCCTACGTTACTACAGATTTGGTCATCTGAGCAATCTGATTGGCCAGCGGTACGCATAGTGTACTTGATTTCCTCTCCAGGCCCACCGGGAAGGCAGAGTTTGTACCTTCAGACACATGAAATGGTAACAGTTTTCCTACCCAGCGCCCAGGGCTGCACCAACCACCAACAGCCCGAGACTAATAAAACAAATTAGGAACAAAGGCTGTAACGGTTTTCTAGGTGTGAAGGAGAGTCGGACCAAAATGCAGCGTGTAGATTGCGATCCATGTTTTAATAAACAAACGTAACACAAATCTAAATACAAACACTACAAAAAAAACAAACGTAATGAAAACCGAAACAGCCTAATACTGGTGCACATACACACAGAACAAGGAACAAAGACACGAAGGACAATCACCCACGACAAACTCAAAGAATATGGCAGCCTAAATATGGTTCCCAATCAGAGACAACGATAAACACCTGCCTCTGATTGAGAACTGATTGAGAACCACTTCAGACAGCCATAGACTTAACCAGAACACCCCACTAGCTACAAGTTCTGGCGGCTTCTTACAGACTGACAGCTCTGGCGGCTCCGTGCAGACTGGCGGCTCCTTGCAAACTGACAGCTCCTTGCAGACTGACAGCTCCTTGCAGACTGGCAGCTCCTTACAGACTGACAGCTCCTTGCAGACTGACAGCTCCTTGCAGACTGGCAGCTCCTTGCAGACTGGCAGCTCCTTGCAGACTGACAGCTCCTTGCAGACTGACAGCTCTGGCTGCTCCATGCAGACTGACAGCTCTGGCTGCTCCATGCAGGCTGGCAGCTCTGGCTGCTCCATGCAGGCTGGCAGCTCCGGCTGCGCTGAACAGGCAGGAGACTCCGGCAGCGCAGGAGAGGAGGAAGGCTCTGGCTGCGCTGAACAGGCGGGAGACTCCGGCAGCGCTGTAGAGGAGAAAGGCTCCGACAGCGCTGGAGAGGCGAGGCGCACTGTAGGCCTGATGCGTGGTGCTGGTACTGGTGGTACTGGACCGAGGACACGCACAGGAAGCCTGGTGCGGGGAGCTGCCACCGGAGGGCTGGGGTGTGGAGGTGGTACTGAATAGACCGGACTGTGCAGGCGCACTGGAGCTCTTGAGCACCGAGCCTGCCCAACCTTACCTGGCTCGATGCCCACTCTAGCCCGGCCGATACGAGGAGCTGGAATATACTGCACCGGGCTATGCACCCGCACTGGGGATACCGTGCGCACCACTGCATAACACGGTGCCTGCCCGGTCTCTCTAGCCCCCCGGTAAGCACAGGGAGTTTGCACAGGTCTCCTACCTGACGTAGCCCTACTCCCTGTGAGCATCCCCCCAATACATTTTTGGGGCTGACTCTCGGGCTTCCGTCCGCGCCGCCGTGCTTGCTTCGCCAACCTCATTCTCCTGTAACCTTCCACGCACTGCTCCATCGAATCCCAGGCGGGCTCCGGCACTCTCCCTGGGTCAACCGCCCACCTGTCTATCTCCTCCCAAGAAGTATAGTCCATACTGTACTCCTCTTTGGGCTGCTCCTGTTGCCTCTTCTCCTGCTGCACCTTTGGGCGGCTACACTCCCCTGGTTTAGCCCAGGGTCCTCTCCCGTCGAGGATTTCCTCCCATGTCCAGAAATCCTTCTTACGCATCTCCTCTTTGGGCTGCTCCTGCCTGTTGACACGCTGCTTGGTCCGTTTGTGGTGGGTGATTCTGAAACGGTTTTCTAGGTGTGAAGGAGAGTCGAACCAAAATGCAGCGTGTAGATTGCGATCCATGTTTTAATAAACAAACGTAACACGAATCTAAATACAAACACTACAAAAAAACAAACGTAATGAAAACCGAAACAGCCTAATACTGGTGCACATACACACAGAACAAGGAACAAAGACACTAAGGACAATCACCCACGACAAACTCAAAGAATATGGCTGCCGAAATATGGTTCCCAATCAGAGACAACGATAAACACCTGCCTCTGATTGAGAACCACTTCAGACTTAACCAGAACACTTCAGACTTAACCAGAACACCCCACAAGCTACAATCCCAATACATACACACCACATACACAAACCCATGCCACACCCTGGCCTGACCAAATAATTAAAAAAATATATTTTTAATTTTACCTTTATTTAACCAGGCAAGTCAGTTAAGAACATATTCTTATTTTCAATGACGGCCTGGGAACAGTGGGTTAACTGCCTGTTCAGGGGCAGAACGACAGATTTGTACCTTGTCAGCTCGGGGGTTTGAACTCGCAACCTTCCGGTTCCTAGTCCAACGCTCTAACCACTAGGCTACGCTGCCGCCGAAAAAAGATAAACACAAAATACTTCTACCAGGGCGTGACAAAGGCTTTATCTTTGAGTTTATGTCACGTTCTGACCCTAGTTCTTGTGTTATTTATTTGTTTTAGTTGGTCAGGATGTGAGTTGGGTGGGTATTCTATGATTTGTGTTTCTAGGTTGGGTTTCTTGTTTGGCCTGATATGTTTAAAAATATATATATATTATTTTATTTCACCTTTATTTAACCAGGTAGGCAAGTTGAGAACAAGTTCTCATTTACAATTGCGACCTGGCCAAGATAAAGCAAAGCAGTTCGACAGATACAACGACACAGAGTTACACATGGAGTAAAACAAACATACAGTCAATAATACTGTATAAACAAGTCTATATACAATGTGAGCAAATTAGGTGAGAAGGGAGGTAAAGGCAAAAAAGGCCATGGTGGCAAAGTAAATACAATATAGCAAGTAAAACACTGGAATGGTAGTTTTGCAATGGAAGAATGTGCAAAGTAGAAATAAAAATAATGGGGTGCAAAGGAGCAAAATAAATTCATTAATTAAATACAGTTGGGAAAGAGGTAGTTGTTTGGGCTAAATTATAGGTGGTCTATGTACAGGTGCAGTAATCTGTGAGCTGCTCTGACAGTTGGTGCTTAAAGCTAGTGAGGGAGATAAGTGTTTCCAGTTTCAGAGATTTTTGTAGTTCGTTCCAGTCATTGGCAGCAGAGAACTGGAAGGAGAGGCGGCCAAAGAAAGAAATGGTCTTGGGGGTGACTAGAGAGATATACCTGCTGGAGCGTGTGCTACAGGTGGGAGATGCTATGGTGACCAGCGAGCTGAGATAAGGGGGTACTTTACCTAGCAGGGTCTTGTAGATGACATGGAGCCAGTGGGTTTGGCGACGAGTATGAAGCGAGGGCCAGCCAACGAGAGCGCACAGGTCGCAATGGTGGGTAGTGGTTCTCAATCAGAGGCAGGTGTTAGTCATTGTCTCTGATTGGGAACCATATTTAGGTAGCCTGTTTTCTGTAGGGGTTTGTGGCTGGTTGTTTTCAGTCTTTGTGTGTCTGCACCAGATAGAACTGCTTCAGTTGTCACTTTGTTGTTTTGTATTTTTGAAGTGTTCAGTTGTTTATTAAAAAGATGAACACTAACCACGCTGCGCTTTGGTCCTCTCTATCTCCAGACGACAACCGTTACAGTTTATTACAGAATTGTTTGGCGATCGACAAGTCGACTGGTTGGTGACCGCTGTTCTAAATGTTCCATTGCCATACTGGCTGGCAACGTTCTTATCCCTTGCTTGCTAGCTAGCCAACTATGGCTAACTTACAGTCATGTCAAACAGTGCAAACAGAATAACAACAGTAGCTGCATTTGTTTAAGCTGTTTTCTAGTGATATTTATTTGGATAATTCCATAATAATGAGCTAATGAGGCACGATTTCGCCTGGCATAGAAAATGTACTCTCTGTTAGGTAAGGTGACCAGATGTCTGAAATGAAAACCGGGGACATTTCCAGTTCGGTGGTCAATGTATAATTAAAATAGCCAATGTTATATTATCTATGAAATAAAAAAGGGGGACAATTCCAGTTTCATGTATTTAGTCTAACAGGCACACTGTGATAGAGAAAACAACTATACTACAGAAACACTATAGACAAGACAGAACTGTCCAATCTGAACAGCCATTCAGTGGTCCTGGTAGTCTGGGTAGAATAAGAGCAGAAGAGAACATGAGCAAAATTGAAAAAACAGACAATAGTATATGTGAAATACTTAACATAAAGAAATAAGATGCTGATGAGATTGGTAACTACATAATATACTTATACCAACCTAAAATGTATATTTCTCAGAAGAATGTATCTTCATCAGGATTGCTCTGTCTTTGGCCAGCTTCTCCATGAACTCCTGGCAGGGGTGTAACGACGTTCGTCTGTTGTAAGAAGAGAGTCAGACCGAAATGCAGCGTGTAGGTTACTCATGACTTTAATGAAAGAAAGCGGTACATGAAATAACTGAAATAAGAAAACAACAAACGAAACGTGAAACTAATTACAGCCTATCTGGTGACTACAACACAGAGACAGGAACAAACACCCACGAAATACAAAGCGAAACTGAGGCTGTCTAAATACGGTTCCCAATCAGAGACAACGACAAGCACCTGACTCTGATTGGGAATCGCCTCAGGCAGCCAAACCTATACCACACCCCTAATCAGCCGCGATCCCAAATAATACAAACCCCAATACGAAACACAACATATAAACCCATGTCACACCCTGGCCTACCCAAACATATACCCCCATGTCACACCCCCTAAGGTGCGGACTCCCGGACACACCTCAAGAGCATAGGGAGGGTCCGGGTGGGCGTCTGTCCATGGTGGCGGTTCTGGCTCGGGACGTGGACCCCACTCCATTAATGTCCTAGTTCCTCCCCTTCGCGTCCTGGGATCATCCACCTTCTCCGCCGACCATGGCCTAATAGTCCTCACCCAGATCCCCACATAACTGAGGAGCAGCTCGTGACAGAGGGGCCGCTCGGGACAGAGGGGCAGCTCGGGACAGAGAGGCAGCTCGGGACAGAGGGGCAGCTCGGGACAGAGGGGCAGCTCGGGACAGAGGGGCATCTCAGGACAGAGGGGCATCTCGGGACAGAGGGACAGCCCGGGACTGAGGGGAAGCCCGGTACTGAGGGGAAGCCCGGTACTGAGGGGAAGCCCAGTACTGAGGGGAAGCCCGGTACTGAGGGGAAGCCCGGTACTGAGGGGAAGCCCGGTACTGAGGGGAAGCCCAGTACTGAGAGGAAGCCCAGGACTGAGAGGAAGCCCAGTACTGAGATGAAGCTCAGGCAGGTAGTAGGCTCCGGTAAATCCTGGCTGGCTGGCAGATCTGGAAGAGACTGGTTGTCGAGCAGATCTGGAAGAGACCGGTTGTCGGGCAGATCTGGAAGAGACTGGTTGTCGGGCAGATCTGGAAGAGAATGGTTGTCGGGCAAATCTGGAAGAGACTGGTTGTCGGGCAGATCTGGAAGAGACTGGTTGTCGGGCATCGCTGGGCTGACTGGCGGCACTGGCGGCGCTGGGCAGACTGGGAGCACTGGCCGCGCTGGGCAGACTGGGAGCACTGGCCGCGCTGGGCAGACTGGGAGCACTGGCCGCGCTGGGCAGACTGGGAGCACTGGCCGCGCTGGGCAGAATGGGAGCACTGGCCGCGCTGGGCAGACTGGGAGCACTGGCCGCGCTGGGCAGACTGGGAGCACTGGCCGCGCTGGGCCGACTGGGAGCACTGGCCGCGCTGGGCCGACTGGGAGCACTGGCCGCGCTGGGCAGACTGGAGACTCCGGCAGCGCAGGAGAGGAGAAAGGCTCTGGCTGTGCTAAACAGGCGAGGAGCACTGGAGGCCTGGTGCGTGGTGCTGGAACTGGTGGTACTGGATCGAGGACACGCACAGGAAGCCTGGTGCGGGGAGCTGCTACCGGAGGACTGGTGTGTAGAGGTGGCTCTGGATAGACCGGACCGTGCAGGCGCACTGGAGCTCTTGAGCACCGAGCCTGCCCAAGCTTAACTGGCTCGATGCCCACTCTAGCCTGGCCAATAGGAAGGGCTGGTATGTGCCGCACCTGGCTCTGCACCCGCACTGGAAACACCGTGCGCTCCATAGCATAACACGGTGCCTGCCCGGTCTCTCTAGCCCAACGGTGAGCACAGGGAGTATGCGCAGGTCTCCTACCTGGCATAACTATTCTCCCTTCTAGCCCCCCCCCCAATACATTTTTTGGGGTGACTTTCCGGTTTCCAACCGCGTCGCCGTGCTGCCTCCTCATACCTGCGCCTCTCCGCTTTAGCTGCTTCTATTTCCTCCTTGGGACGGCGATATTCTCCCGGCTGCGCCCAGGGTCCTTTTCCGTCTAATTCCTCCTCCCATGTCCAAATCTCAGAGTGGTGCAGCCTCTCCCACTGCAACTGCTCTTCACGATTAACAGGGAGAGTAGGCTCAGGTCTGACTCCTGACTCAGCCACTCTCTCTCTGCGCTCTCCCCCGTTACTTTCGGTTTTCGCTCTGAGTCGCCGTGCTTTCCTTTTCGACTCCATTAGCCTGTAGCCCTCTTCGCACTGCTGAAGCGAATCCCAGGCGGGCGCCTGCACTCTCTCTGGGTCGGCCGCCCACCTGTCGATTTCTTCCCACGTCGTATACTCCATGCTTCTGCTGTCCATAACGTCCTCCTTAGGCTCCTGCCAGTTTACACACTGCTCAGTCTGTGAGTGGTGGGTGTTTCTGTAACGACATTCGTCTGTTGTAAGAAGAGAGTCAGACCGAAATGTAGCGTGTAGGTTACTCATGACTTTAATGAAAGAACGCGGTACATGAAATAACTGAAATAAGAAAACAACAAACGAAACGTGAAACTAATTACAGCCTATCTGGTGACTACAACACAGAGACAGGAACAAACACCCACGAAATACAAAGCGAAACTGAGGCTGTCTAAATACGGTTCCCAATCAGAGACAACGACAAGCACCTGACTCTGATTGGGAATCGCCTCAGGCAGCCAAACCTATACCACACCCCTAATCAGCCGCGATCCCAAATAATACAAACCCCAATACGAAACACAACATATAAACCCATGTCACACCCTGGCCTACCCAAACATATAACAAAAACACAAAATACAATGACCAAGGCGTGACAAGGGGAGGTTGAAGTTTATCGTCACAATAAGCATGGCCTTGATGGCAGTAACAGTGAACCTATTTATTGCTGCTGTCCTTAGATCATTAATTTGGAGAACACTCTCTCGACTGGTGCATTACTTCCAGGTAAGCACATGACAACAGACGCTAATCTAGCCAGGTTAGTGTGTGAGATGTCATTCTCTTTGAAGTGGGTAACCACCGTGCTCCATCTCTGACTAAGCGGTGTCTCAGATGTTTTCCATTCTTCAAGCGATCCCCCTTTAGGAACTCTTGCATGCCAGTAACCTCATCACACAATGCATCCTCATTGATGGTCACATTGGGGCATTTTCCTTGCAGTGTGCCTGCTGCCTTCTGGATCTCTTCTCGCTGAGGTTGCCTTTTTAAAAGGAGACCATGTAAATCTTTTAGATTACCTGTGTGCTTTCCCCATGCTTGCAAGTAGTTCACAGCCGTAGTGAAGATGTCTCCATTTTCCTCTCGTTCTCTCAGAAGTCCTCTGACCAAAACTGGAATGAAGTTGTCATCATCTCTTGCAGAGAATTTTGCCTCAAAGTTTCTCAGAATTGCAGCTGACTCTACAGCACAGTGGTCCTGGCCTCCAAGCATCTTGATCGTGTCACTGAATACGGTCAAGTTTCCATGTTGGTTTCCAAATTCAATCAGTGGACCTTCGAACATTGTTCACAGGACAACAGGGCATTTGTCTTCAGAAATAACAAAGGATTTCAATGGCACATATATTTTCAGCACTCTTTCTAGAGCAGGGAGCATGGACATCCAGTGAACATTGCTGTGTCCTAAAATGTTATGGTACTCCTGGGCAACAAACTCACAAAAGCCCTTCAGTCTTTCTACTCTGACGGTGAAAATATGAAAATATCCAAATATCTTTGTGAGCAGGTACTCAACATCATATCCAAAGCTGTTCTGGCCGTGTTATGAGTGATGTGGGCAGGACAACCGAAGCCAATCATCTCCCGCTGCAGAGCATTTTTAACTTTGGTATGGACATTGACCCTCCCAAGCCTAGATCTGTCCATAGATCCATAGATCTGTAACTATGATTGTGTCACATAGTGTGGTATGCAAAGACACCCTCCTGCACAGCTAAACCATATTCTTCTTGGGAAGGCTCTACCTTCTTGAAGAATGTGGTGACAGAGGGCAAACCAACACGGGCAATCTGAGGCTTTATGCTTTTTCGTCTGCTGATTTTCTACCACTGCCGTTCTTCTCCAGCTGCCAATTGAAAGAGAGGAATTACAAAGGGTGCAGTGAACAATTCTATCGTCTTGACCTGAGCGTATAAATGGAAATTCTCTCATCATGTTTTTCATAAAAAGTGCATTTCCGTTTCTTGGAAAGAGTCATTGTATCTCCTCTGTCTGTTCTTCACTCTCCTTGTGTCACTCTCTTCTTACTCTCAACTTTTTCTTCTCCTCCTTCTTCACTCGTCTTCCTTTCCTTCTCTTCACCTTTCCACCTCACTCTTCTACACTCTCCTTGCTTCACTCGTTTTACTCCCTTAATTTTTCCTTCTCCTTTCTCTCCAATCTGTATTAATAAACAGCATACTATTAGATAAAATACTTTGGTTAACAGATTCCCATTGCTTGCCTCATTTTTGTATTTATCTCAAAAACATTGTTTGGAATAATAAATTGGCAGGCTCAGTAACCATATCTTTACCTTTCCTCCTCTGTCTCCTTCACTCTTCTTCCTCTCCACTACTAATGTTATTCATGAACATTTCTAAATATATCGTAACGACCCTGGGTTTATAAGCGCGGACCCTGCCGTTTGAGCATGCTTTTGCGGCACAGTCGATAGCGCGCCGGACCCCGGGCTCGAAGGTTGAGGGTTCGAGACCTGCTCCCTGCTGTTTCATTACGATATTTTCACACTACTTATTCTAATGCCAAACCATTAAAATGGTCATTTACACAAATATTCTCAGAATTAATTGTGCATTCATTTAATATAATCATATTTTCAAAATATCCCGTCCACTGCATGTTTCAATGTGAACGTTTTTTAACCTAGCTACCATTACAGTAGCTAGCTAACTTAACGTTAGTCTACATAGCTAACGTTAGCTAGCATAACCTATTTAAAACCTTATAGAGCAGATCATCTATCTATATAATAAATTGTTACATAACATCACTAGCTAGTATCTCAAACGATTTTAACTTACCTGGCTTGAAAATACGTTTCTGGTGATGTTGTGGATTCAATTGACACTTGCTAGCTTCTGGCTGAGTTTTCCACAGCAGTTTTCTCTAAAACTATCGCGAGCAAGTAGTTAGTAGAAGAAGAAGAGTGAATGAAGCTGTATAGCGAGCAGCCCCCTCTGCTGGACAAAACAAGCACAACGCGATTGAGACGTCAACCGGTAGGCTGTGCTGCCCGTTCTTTCTTGCCAAGTCAAATATTTAACTTTGCGGTCTGTTTTCAACGGTTAAAAATGGGGACATTTCCGGGGACAGGCCACCAAAAACGGGGTCTGTCCCCGGAAAACGGGGACGTCTGGTCACCCTACTGTTAGGACACTAACGGTATTCAGAGGAGCTAACCAACAGCACAATTAACACAATACCTTCAAACTGAAGATGGAAAGACTGCAAACTAGCTGCACTTCGTTTCGTTGTACCCTTTTCAATTGACATTTCTATGTATATATCCATAACAATGATGCCAGCTGATTCATGACTTCGACTGGCTGAAAACGCTGCCTGCCTCTCTCGTCCCGACTCCCGATCCCAACACGTTCATTTCCATGGGACAGTTGGAGATCGAATTTGAATATTGAAACAATGTTCCAAATGTCTGAGAGATAGACAGTAAGGTTTATACATATACATACATTCTCGCTGTTGAAAACTAAATGTTAGTCTAAAAGAAATGTGAGATGAGGTCTAGATGCTTTTTATAGTGGAGATCAAGTTCATTTAATTGTCTGGCTGGGCCGATGAGACACTGGATGGCGCAGTCAGATCGAACAGTCATAGATTTAGCCGGTGGTAATTTGTGGAATAGACACCGGCTGGAATGCGCTTTTAACCAATCAGCATTCAGGATTAGACCCACATGTTGTATAAGTGTGTGCGTATGTGTGTGCGCACGTATGCGTGTGTGCTCACTGTATGGCTTATGTCCATTCTGTTGTCTCCTCACACAGATCCTGAAGCTGTGTCCAAAGAAGAAGACTTCTGCTTCCTACACCTTCTGTAAAGCCATGGGTCTACTGGGCATGCAGTTTCACCTCTTCAGCAATGAATGTAACTACTACAACTTGCTACTACTCTACTACCTCTACTACTACTACTCTACTATTGCTACTACTACTACAACTACTACTACACTACTACTAGTAGTAGCTCCCGAAAGGCGCAAGGGTTTAAGGCACTGCATCTCAGTGCTAGAGGTGTCACTACAGATCCTGGTTCAATCCTGGGCTGGATCACAACCAGCCGTGATCGGGAGTCTGATTGGGCGGTGCACAATTGGCTCAGCGTTGTCCGGGTTAGGGGAGGGTTTGGCCGGGATAGGCCGTCATTGTAAAATTTTAAGAATTTGTTCTTAACTGACTTGCCTAGTTAAATAAAAGTTAATAAAAAAAATACTATCACTACTACTACTCTATTATTATTATTTTACTACTACTACTAATCTACTACTCAACTACTTCTACACTACTATTACTACTATTACTACAACTACTACTGCTACTCTACTAGTATTATGACTACAACTACTCTGCTACTACTATTACTACTACTCTACTATTATTGACTATTATAATCACTACTACTACTCTACTACTACTACCACTACTCTGCCACTACTATTACTACTACTACTACTCTACTACTTCTACTCTACTATTATTATTACTACTAAGACTACTTTACCACTATTACTACTACTGCTTCTACTATTACTATTACTACTACTACTACTCTACTATTATTATCACTACTACTACTCTACTACTACCACTACTATGCTACTACACTTACTATTACTACTACTACTACTACTACAACTACACATCTACTACTACTACTACTACTACTACTACTACTACTACTACTCTACTATTATTATTATTACTACTACTACTACCACTACTCTGCTACTACTACTTCTACTGCTACTACTACTACTACACTACTACTACTACTACTACTACTACTACTACTACTCTACTATTATTAGTACTACTACTACTATTGCTACTACTGCTACTATTGCTACTCTACTACTGCTACTACTATTGCTACTACTACTACTACTATTACTACTACTACTATTGCTACTACTACTACTATTACTGCTACTACTATTGCTGCTACTACCACTACTATTGCTGCTACTACCACTACTATTGCTACTATTACTACTACTACTAATCTACTACTCAACTACTTCTACACTACTATTACTACTACTACTACTATTACTACAACTACTACTGCTACTCTACTAGTATTATGACTACAACTACTCTACTAGCACCACTACTCTGCTACTACTATTACTACTACTCTACTATCATTGACTATTATAATCACTACTACTACTACTACCACTACTCTGCCACTACTATTACTACTACTACTACTCTACTACTTCTACTTCTACTCTACTATTATTATTACTACTAAGACTACTTTACCACTATTACTACTACTGCTTCTACTATTACTATTACTACTACTACTACTCTACTATTATTATCACTACTACTACTCTACTATTACCACTACTATGCTACTACACTTACTATTACTACTACTACTACTACTACTACAACTACACATCTACTACTACTACTACTACTACTGCTCTACTATTACTACTACTCTACTATTATTATTATTACTACTACTACTACCACTACTCTGCTACTACTACTTCTACTGCTACTACTACTACACTACTACTACTACTACTACTCTACTACACCTACTACTACTCTACTATTATTAGTACTACTACTACTATTGCTACTACAATTGCTGCTACTACTACTACTATTACTACTACTACTATTGCTACTCTACTACTGCTACTACTATTGCTACTACTACTACTACTATTACTACTACTACTATTGCTACTACTACTACTATTACTGCTACTACTATTACTGCTACTACCACTACTATTGCTGCTACTACCACTACTATTGCTACTATTACTACTACTACTAATCTACTACTCAACTACTTCTACACTACTATTACTACTACTACTACTATTACTACAACTACTACTGCTACTCTACTAGTATTATGACTACAACTACTCTACTAGCACCACTACTCTGCTACTACTATTACTACTACTCTACTATCATTGACTATTATAATCACTACTACTACTACTACCACTACTCTGCCACTACTATTACTACTACTACTACTCTACTACTTCTACTTCTACTCTACTATTATTATTACTACTAAGACTACTTTACCACTATTACTACTACTGCTTCTACTATTACTATTACTACTACTACTACTCTACTATTATTATCACTACTACTACTCTACTATTACCACTACTATGCTACTACACTTACTATTACTACTACTACTACTACTACTACAACTACACATCTACTACTACTACTACTACTACTGCTCTACTATTACTACTACTCTACTATTATTATTATTACTACTACTACTACCACTACTCTGCTACTACTACTTCTACTGCTACTACTACTACACTACTACTACTACTACTACTCTACTACACCTACTACTACTCTACTATTATTAGTACTACTACTACTATTGCTACTACAATTGCTGCTACTACTACTACTATTACTACTACTACTATTGCTACTCTACTACTGCTACTACTATTGCTACTACTACTACTACTATTACTACTACTACTATTGCTACTACTACTACTATTACTGCTACTACTATTACTGCTACTACCACTACTATTGCTGCTACTACCACTACTATTGCTACTATTACTACTACTATTACTACTCTACTACTGCTACCACTATTGCTACTACTACTACTGCCACTACTATTGCTTCTACTACTACTACTACTACTACTACTACTACTACTACTACTACTACTATTGCTACTACTACTACTCTACTACTACTACTTTACTATTATTATTACTACTACTACTACTACTACTACTACTACTACTACTACTACTACTACTATGACTCTACTATTATTATTACTACTACTAGTACGACTACTATACTACTACTACTACGACTACTATTATTATTACTACTACTAGTACTACTACTATACTACTACTAGTACTACTACTACTCTACTATTATTATTACTACTACTACTCTAAAAGTACTACTACAAGTACTACTACTATACTACTACTACACTACTACTACTACTCTACTACTACTACTACTGCTATACTATGCTATTACACTGTACTGCTCCATACATAGCTAACTATGAGCGGTGACGTTATCTGTCCAGAGTCCTACTATGCCCAGGGCATCGCCATTCTATTTACATAGCTAACTGTTTTTGTGTGTGTGTGTGTGTTCAGACTATGCTCATGGCATCACCATGTTGAGTCCGTTCTCTTCAGAGAAGAAGCAGCTGGTGAGTTTTTGCTCCCCCAGCGGAGAGGAGCTCAGGAATTTCACAGAGGAGCTACGTGAGTCCATCACTGAGGTCAACGAGATGGAGCAGATACACATCCAATGTGAGCACACACGTATACGCACGCAAGCACACACATACGCACGCACGCACGCAAGCACACACATACGCACGCACGCACGCAAGCACACACATACGCACGCACGCATACGCACGCACAACACACACACGCACGCACACCACACAAGCATTCGCAGGCACACCACACACACACGCATACACACACACGCACACCACACGCCCACATACGCATTCACACCACACGCACACACACGCATTCACACGCACACCACATGCACACACGCACACACAAGCAGGCTCTTTATGTAATTATATGGTAATATCTCGCTGTCTGTAGGGGAGCTGGAGAGAGAACAGGGGGTGCAGACTCACACTCCCCACACCAATGGAGGACAGATGGACACACTCAGTCGACACACAGGATCACCCACTGGTAACAAACACGAAGTTAGCGACTAGCATCCACACATCATGCTGTGTCTCTGAGTGTCACTTGTGTGTTTCTCCCCTCAGCCCAGCAAGACCTGTATGACAAGACTGGCAACAACACTGTGGAGGTGAGTCACATACACACTCTGCCTCAGGTAAGTGTATGTGTGTTAGCAAAGATGCACACAGGCGAGGAGTAGGGAGACCCTCCTCAGCTCCCTCCAGCTCTGTGTGCCTCATAGCAACACAGCTGCAACTGGAGCGATAGCTTTAGCCATCAGCCTTCTGCTAACAGAGACCAGTAATTAGCTATTTGCCACCTGCCAATGCACGGTTATCTATTAGCTATTCGTTTCTTGCTAGTAGGGAGTTAGCTATTAGCCTCCTGCTAACACAACATCTGCCTCCCAGCCATCATAAGCTTTTCTAAGCCCTGCTGGCTTGCTAGAAAACCATCTCCATGGCAAGACTCAGAGTTAATGTACGTGTGTGTCTGTGTATGCATGCACATGTATGACTCAAGCCCAGTTCCTCCACTCTAAATACCCTCTCTACAGACCTAGCAGCCCCAACCCCTAACTCTTAGTCAGTCCTTTAGCATTGCATATCTCTGTGTTGGGGAGACACCATGCCCTCGGTGTCATCTCCCCCCACACACTCATCCCTCTCCACACACACTCCTCCTCCTCCACACACGCACGCAAACTCACACCCACCCACTGGAGCCCAAATGTTGACCCTGAAACGCCCTTCCACCCAAACACAGGTGTGTCTCTGGGCTGGTGTGTGTGTTAGCATGCGTTCACTCCCTGAATGCCTGCATGCTGCCAGTGTATCTAACCCACCAGAGGGCTGCTGTAGGCTGCATTCAGGCTGGTAACTCCTCATGCCATTCTCTGGCTGTTTCTAAACTAGGTGTCAATTCACAATAGGCTGCTGCAGACCTACCACATGACCCAGCCCAACCCTGATAAGCTGCTCCAGACCTACCATGTGACCAGTCCTGACTCCACCCAACTGGCTCTGGCAGCACCAGCCATGCTAAGTGCCACCCACCCCGGAGAGTTCCGCCCAGACACCCTCATTCAATGCCAGCAGATCGTCAAGGTGATCGTCATGGACCAGAGCGGCCGCGGGAGAATGGAAGCTTTCCTCAACCAAGGAAGCCCCGCCTCCCACCACCGCCTCATCCAATCAGCGATGTCCACTCCAGTACGGGTCAGAGAGGGATCTGAGCCCCCTCTGCCTCCCCTCCTCCCCCCTACAACCACCCCCACCAGTACTGTCCCCCCGACTCCCCCTGCCCTCTCTCACACACCCTGCCTCACCCCCTCCGCAGACGCAACTCTAGTGGCTCCCGCAGCCTCGTCTGACATATGACCCCCTCATCCCTGACCCTACCACACCATATCATGCGCCCTATGACCTTTTGTTAAATAGTCATGTACTGTATTGGTGAAACACACACAACACAAACACTCATAGACAAAGATAGAGAAAAGGTGAGACGAGGAAGGGAGGAAGAGAAAGAGGGCGGGAAGGAAGTCGTCTGAGAGAAAGGGAATAAGCCGATAAAGCGAGTGGGAGATAATAGAGAGGATTCAAATCAATATGAAATCAAAGTCATCTAATGATTTCATGTGTATTTTTGAATAAGATGTCATTTTGACAAATTTCTAAACAGAGATTTTCTAATCGTACAGCTCTTGTGACACAGTGTCGTCTGTACATATCTATATCTGTTCTTGACTTTAGAAAGAACAATTTAGGATACAACCTCTCACCACCTGATCCCCGACTCTCATCCTGCCCTGATGTCACACAGCTGATGGAACACACAGATCTCCTCCATGTGTGGAGCTGTCTGGACATGGAGACATGTCACCTCAATGACATCATCAACATCATCTAGGGTTTTAGCCCTCCTCTTTAGCACACAGTGTTTTGGTGATGTGTGGTAAAATATGATAATCAGATGCTAATAATACTTTTGATCGTGAAGAAGTGAGAATGTCTGAGTAGCAGGGAGGGAAGAAGTGAGTATGTCAGATTTGCAGGGAGGGAAGACTGTTTCTCCTGACACCTGGCTTACAGATGATTACAATCTGTATTTCTATTCGTAATGTCGGACTTCTACCCTGATTAACATATCTGCGTGTGCATGTGTGTTTGAGAGTATGAGGGTCTGCCAGTGTATGTGCGAGTGAAAGGGTGTGTCTGTGTGTGCTTGTTTGCGTGTGCGAATGTGTGTGTGAATACCATTGTTCTATTCTCTGAGGTTTTGCTACACTGGTCCAAGCCTCACACTCAGGAAAATACCAGTACTGACGACAAACTGTTCAACATTCTAACTTATTGTTTGATCAGTAATAACATGAACATTGTATGTTATAAACTGGTAATGTTCTAACGTTCTATCTAATTTGTCCTTTTGAATATTCAATCTCACTTGCTGAATCCCTAAAGGGTTAACTATTACCCATTCTCATATGATTAACCTGTTCTCCACTGGAATGCATGTCACATAGGAATGTATATACACACACAGTACACACACAGAATTACTTAAGTATGTTTATTTATCAGAATATTGAACATGTTTCATTATTATTATAATAGTGTTGTTACATCTCTTCTTTCCCTTTCCCTCTCTCTGAGGGCTGTGACACGTGGTGACCCTATGAGGCTGATCTTCTTCGTGTTGCACCATATTATTAGAGTATATCGGAATACTGAACATGTGCACAGTATATAGGTGGTATATATATATATATATATAATTTAAAAGGAATGGATGGACTGCAGATGTGTGCATTTATGTATTTGTACAGAGGTGGAAATCTATTTGTTTTTCAGATTATGGGGGCAACAGCACCCCACTGCTACCACGAGAGACACACGCACAGATGACACATTATCATAATTAGAGCTCTGTGTAAAGGGCTATACTGTAGCTGTGATCACACTAGCGTTAGCATTAGCTAGATGGTTTAGTGGAAAACAAGCAGGAGTCATAGTAGACATTTTAGCATGTTCTAAAGCCCTAACATATCACCTTAACACTGAGTCTGGCTCGCCTGTCCTGCATCCATCTTGGAGATGTCTTACACTGTTGACGAGAGCACCTGTGCACCGTCACATTAAGTATTTACTAAGATATCATGTTTATAACAATTACAGTGTTTACTAATGGAATATTTCTAAAGATTTATGTTTGAAGAGAATTACATAATAAAGTAGTTTGTACTCTGCCTTGAGTCCTGTGTCCTGTCTGTCTGTTTGTGTGTGTGAAAGGTTTGCCTGCCGACAGTACTTAGCACCTCTGAACAGTGTCGGCAGTCAATCTATTTTGTGTTCACACAGCAAAGACTTTGGAAGTCGTCAGCCACTCAGCCTTGTTACAATACTCCAAACCAGAAGGGGGCAGTAACGTTGTTTGGCAATGCATATACATGCATATTGCTTATGGTCATGATTCTATTTTGTTGAAAGCCCCTATATTTTTCTTTTTTTTTGTTGGCTCCCCCACATGGAGGTTTGTGTTTCTGATTGGCTCCATGTCAACCTGTTGGCCACTGACAAGCATTGCATAGGTTCTTCGCTACCGGGTCGGCACACAACAGGTACCGCTTTTGTACTAGCAAAAGAAGGAACGGCCTCCCACTGTGATAAGTACCTACAGTATCAGCAGTCAGTGAGATTCTCAGTGTATTTCATGCTTCACTCTTTTGGGGTGTCATTTTTATATAACAGCTCACTGAGACAGACAGACAGACAGACAGACAGACAGACAGTAGGTGAGTAGTGGAGTTGATTTTACTTCTGGTCCAAAACACAGATGTGGAACAAAATACATCAAATACACAAGAACACCCCACAAATATATTATACCTCAAACCTCCCAATTACAATGACAAACATAGCAACACGTGATATAAACGTAGTAACACAGCGAAGCAAACATGAACACCGTGACAACACTATTTGGCCGAAAAACCTAATATACAAAAACATGATACAAGAATCCAATGAAATACACAGTGAAATTACTATTGCAAGATACCTGTAAACCTCCATGTGTGATATATTTTCTGCCTGTGAACGTATACAAAAGATGCAGGACTCCACGAGGACTGTAATTGTGTGATGATTCAGGCCAGGTAAACAACTAAGTTTCGTTGTGTTGTTTTGACCCTCCTGCCAGAAAAGGGCAACTTGTGTTCCCAAAGAAGCTAGAGGAAACATTACTCTGTTTGGACTACACAATTCTCTCTCCCTCCCCTTTCTCTATCTCTGGTGGAGCAATCCATCTGACAAACAGTCAGTGTGTCCAGGATTTGGCCCCATGACCCAGGAATAGATGCGTGTTCATCAGGTGTGAAGTTGACTGATAAGTTCTCAGCCTTTACATCGTAGTCTCCTCCCATTCCAGCTCGACATCACCTGCAAGAGCACAAAAAAGTAGATATGTGAAATGTGCGTTTATGACGTATGTGTATGCTAGTGTGTGTTCTTGTATATGTGTGTGCTCACCCTCCATAGCTTCCAGTGAGTCCATCTTCTCCAGAGCAGAGTAGTTGATGAACCAGATGGACTGGCTGTTTCCTTTACTGTTCAGCAGATCCAGAGTACTCTGGTGTAGGAACATATACTGGGCCTGGGGATATGCGTGAACAGACTAAGATTCTGTCTGGCAGGTTTGAATGCACCAGGAAAACTAGATCATACTATGAAGTATCATATCATATCCATATTAGAGTAAGAATATTATATTATGATACATGTTGTATAAATGCATATTTCTCACCAGGTTCTGCACCATACACATCCTCTCACTGCGTAGTTCAGCCACCAGACCGTAGATGTCCACAAAGTCGTGATCACTGACGTGTTGGATCAGGTGATCCAGCGCTATAAACACTCCTGTCCTGCCCACGCCAGCACTGCAGTGCACCACTATAGTAGTGTTCTCATGCCTGTTGGCTCTGATGGCTCGAACAAACTGTATGAGTGTGGTGCTGGAATCTGGTACACCATGCTCTGGCCAGGAGGTGTAGTTGAAGTGGTGAACCACCATGTAGTCCCCATGCTAGGGGGAGAAAGGGAGACAGACAGAGAGAGGGGGGAGAAGGAGTGTCAGAGGGAGAGAGAGCGAGGAAGTTAGAGAAGGAGAGAGAGAATAATGATTTTATTGTCAAGAGGATAACTCTTAACTTGTTTACTCTGGGGTACTCAAATATACACTGATTGTACAAAACATTAGGAACACCTGCTCTTTCCATGACAGACTGACTGGGTGAATCCAGGTGAAAGCTATGATCCCTTAATGATGTAACTTGTTAAATCCATTTCAATCAGTGCAGTTGAAGGGGGAGGAGACAACTGAAAGTAGGATTTTTAAGCCTTGAGAAAATTGAGACATGGATTGTGTGCTATTCAGAGGCTGTATCGGCAAGACAAAATATTGAATTGCCTTTGAATGGAGTATGGCAGCAGGTGCCAGGTGCACCGGTTTGATTGTGTCAAGAACTGTAGTGCTGCTAGATTTTTCACACTCAATAGTTTCCTGAGTGTATCAACCAACAATGGTCCACAACCCAAAGAACATCCAGCCAACTTGACACAACTGTGGGAAGCATTGGAGTCAACATGGGCCAGCGTCCCTGTGGAACGCTTTTGACACCTTGTAGAGTCCAATGCCCCGATGAGTATTTAGACCCCTTGACTTTTTCCAAATGTTGTTACGTTACAGCCTTATTCTAAAATGGATAAACTTGTTTTTTCCCCCTCATCAATCTACACACAATACCCCATAATGACAAAGCCAAAACAGTTGACATTTTTGCTCATTTATAAAAAAAAAACATATATATATACACATCTTATTTAAATTCTAAAAATCTCTTTGCTTAGATTCTAAAAATCTCTTTGCTTTGTCATTATGGGGTATTGTGTGTAGATTGATGAGGAAAATATAACATTTAATCCATTTTAGAATAAGGCTGTGATTTAACAAAAAGGTGAAAAAAAGTCAAGAGGTTTGAATACTTTCCGAATGCACTGTATGTATATATATGTGTGTGTGTGTGTTACCCGCTCGACTTTGAGAGCTCTGACGGTCCAGTCAGGATAAACGTCCTCTGTCAGCTTGGTGATGATGATGTCCCCAAACACTGTCACCGGCTTATTGTCCTCTGGCCAGTACTGGTGACACCGGATCTAAACACACCCACACACAGCACACACACACAAAATTGGTGACCGGATCTAAACAGACATACGAACCTGACACTACTAAAACCTTAGTCCGGTCCTTACCCTTCCTTTCTCATAGCACTGTGTGAGCATAGCGATGGTTCGTGTGCGAGTCTCCCAGATCATCCTCCAAAAGTCAGCCACAGTGCCGGGGAGAGGACCCTGGGTCGCTATGAACTCACTAGGACACAGGTAACCCTGAGCGGGAGAGGAAGAATGTTATAGTCAGAACAGAGTAGGTCACAGGTCTCCAGTTTTGTAACACAAACGTTGGGGTGTTTAGAAATGTGAGCTTCTCTGAAAGCATGAGTGTTCTCTTTTCTGTGTCTGTGACTGTGTGTGTGTGTGTCTCACTGAGATGAAGCTAGCGTTAATGTAGTCAGATCCAGGCATGCCAGGCTCAGACAAGAGCTTCACACGGTTGTTGTTGTCTGTAAAGGAGAGAATGTGTTAGGTTGTGTGTGTGTGTTACGCTCACTGTGTGTGTGTGTGTGTGTGTGTGTGTGTGTGTGTGTGTGTACATACAGGGTTTGATGTTAGTGAAGCGGTTCTTGGATCTGTTCCAGGGAAGGTCAGCGTCTGAAGTAGCCAGATCCTGCAGCAGTTTGGGCAACTCCTAGAGAAGACAGGGTTAACGCTGTCAATCCACGTACACACACACAGGTTTTCACATGGGGTCAGAGGTTAGAGTTACATACTGCAAACTCTTCCTGGAACTTGGTGTTCTCGTTGGCACACAGATCCTCTACATGCTGCAGGAAAGACTTCTTATTGACGGGCCTGAGAGACAGAGATAAATCAGAATCACGTTTTTTGTCCTACAAGAGCAAAATCTTGGCACAGCTCACACATAAATGCATAAACCTTATATGAATATCAAAAATCAAACAAACAGGAGGTGGGGATAAGAGAAATCCTTCACAGGGCAGCAATCCAAATCAAACTATTATTGCCCAACAAACTCACATAATGTACACATAGAACAACATACACACTCATTAGATGACTTACTTGAGAGACTTTCTGTAGCTGAGAAGTCTAAAACAGAGTTGACAGAACAATATTAGTCACACCAGTACACTGTGAGTACAGCAGACTTTATTTTCCAGTCACACCAGTACACTGTGAGTACAGAAGACTTTATTTTCCAGTCACACCAGTACACTGTGAGTACAGAAGACTTTATTTTCCAGTCACACCAGTACACTGTGAGTACAGACGACTTTATTTTCCAGTCACACCAGTACACTGTGAGTACAGAAGACTTTATTTTCCAGTCACACCAGTACACTGTGAGTACAGCAGACTTTATTTTCCAGTCACACCAGTACACTGTGAGTACAGCAGACTTTATTTTCCAGTCACACCAGTACACTGTGAGTACAGCAGACTTTATTTTCCAGTCACACCAGTACACTGTGAGTACAGCAGACTTTATTTTCCAGTCACACCAGTACACTGTGAGTACAGCAGACTTTACTTTCCATTACTGTACAGTTACAGACAGACTGAACAGCACTTCAGTAGACAGACTGAACAGCACTTCAGTAGACTAAAGCCATGAGACAACAATACACACTTCCAACTGTAGCAATGCAACACAGCAACACACACACACATGGAGTGCTATATAACAAGGGCTACACACACTGCCCACTACAACTTACTGGATGACAAATATCTCCTTCCGTCTAAAGAAGAAGGAGGAATACCTGGAAAGAGAGTTGGAGCAAAGCTTGATGATTAGTTGATCATTTGAATCAGCTGTGTAGTGCTGGGGCAAAACCCAAAACAGGCACCCGTGGGGTCACGGGGACCGAGTTTGTAAAACCCTGGGTTAGAGTGAGAGTGGAGAGCACAGACAGCCTTTGTGTGATTGTGAGTGTGTTTATGTGTGTACTGTAATGTGTGTGTATGTGCATGTGTTAGCAGCAGCCATGCACATTCTGTAGGCATGCAGGTAGAGGCAGAGTGAGCATAATGTTACAGTGGATAAACCTTTGTGAAGTTGTGTGCGAATGAGAGAGAGGGAGTGTGTATGTGTGAGAAAAAGACACACACAGGCATACACACACTGACCGGTGTAGTTTCTCTTCCTTCAGCTCCAGGTCAGCCACAGCAATCAGTTGATCCAGTTTAAACTTGGTCTCTATAATCTCCGCCTCCCGGGGAGAGTAGGTCCCGCCCTCCTTCTGCCGCTGACGGATCCTGTCATTGGATGAGGAACATGTCAATCTCTCTGACACAACTGACTATGGCTGGCTGGGTTTAAACTAGAAAACTTAAGGTTATAGATTTCAAAACTCTAATTAATACTTTTAAAATAAATTTGATTCTGAAGTATGTTAAGAACCAGAACAGTATTTAGAATGTCTTCCCTAAGTATTTATTTAACTCTGTTGGTGGTTTAGAATCTTTGCTTTGATGTAATTTTGATGTTGATAAAATCCCAGTAAAGTTGGCCAAATTCCATAAGCAGGCAATTTTAGCTTGGATGTTAGTGTATAAACAGATACAGATACAGATACAGATACAGATACTTTATATGGAACAACAAAGATATACGATTGAAAAATAAGTCTATTTTTTTTCGTAACTGGTTTGAGAATAAAATTATTTTGGTTGGTCAGTTACTGAATGAGGATGGATATCTACTCTCATAAGGGGAATTTCTTGATACATTTAAAATTCCAATAACACTGAAAGAATATGCAATTGTTTTTTATTTCATTTCCAATGGGGGTTGTATCTCTTTTAAATTCCTCTGTGGTTGATGTAAGTAACATAGATTTACATGAAAATATATTAATTGACAATATTGGATGGGTGTCCCTGTGCAGGAACCAAATCAGCGGAAATTTTAGAGCGCCACCTATAGTTTTTGATAAAACTCAAACTTTCATTAAAACACATATGCAAGGTACTGAATTAAAGCTACACTCGTTGTGAATCGAGCCACCAAGTCAGATTTGTAAAATGCTTTTCGGTGAAAGCATGAGAAGCTATTATCTGATAGCATGCACCCCCCAAAATACCTGAACGTCACCTAAACAACAGATTTTGCAGTAGCCGGCGCTACACAAAACGCAGAAATAAAATATAAAACATTCATTACCTTTGACGAGCTTCTTTGTTGGCACTCCTATATATCCCATAAACATCACAATTGGGTCTTTTTCCCGATTAAATCCGTCATTGTATAGGCAAAATGTCATTTTATGAAGGCCGGTCTGATCCAGGAAAATTCCCCTTTACAAGACGCAACGTCACTTTTTAAAATTACAAAAGTTGCCTATAAACTTTTACAAATCACTTCAAACTACTTTTCTAAACCAACTTTAGGTATTAATAAACATTAATAATCTATCAAATTGATCACGGGGCGATCTGTATTCGATAGCAGCAAGTCTTGAAATCATCGTCCATGTTTTCACTTTCATAACATCCTGCGGTGCGCCCCAAGACAGGAAGTGCCTATACGTCATCTAACCAAGGATAAAGCAGCCATGAAATGCCAGTACTGGCGACATCGTGTGGAAGCTGTAGGCAATGTAATGGGAGCCTCATTTATTTTCTGTCGCCTTAGACAATACATTGACTGGCGGATGAATATTTTGGTGTTTTTGGTGAACAGTTTTCCCGGGGATTTTTACTCCTAAACACGTTCTGTTATAGCCACAGACACGATTTAACCAGTTTTAGAGACTTCCGAGTGTTTTCTATACACACATACTTATCATATGCATATACTATATTCCTGGCATGAGTAGCAGGACTTTGAAATGTTGTGCGATTTTTAACAAAAAGCTGCGAAATGCTGCGAAAATTTGCATCATCCCTAACAGGTTTAATTAACATCAAAGATAAATGTAGTAAAAACAGATTAGGAATATTGTTTGTGACACTACAATTCCCTCAGCAATATTATTTTGGTCAAATATCTATGGTGATATACAATGGGGGAAAGCATGGGAAATTACTAACAAATATTGTATCAGTAACAAAGTAAAGGGAGTTTCATTTAAAATGTTACATAGAATCTATCCTGTGAAACATGTTTTGAAAAGATTCAAGCTGAATATTGACTATAAATGTGATTTCTGTGGAATGGAGAAGGAGACCATTTTGCATTTGTTTTTTGCCTGTATTTATCGTAGAATGTTTTGGATTGACATACAGAATTTTGTTACAAAAAAAATAGGACTGGTTGTACTATTTAATGGTTTTGATATAATGATTTATTTAATCAATTCTGACATAGATAAAGATGTAGTATATTTAATTCAACTGCTAATAATACTAGGTACATTTCATATTCACAAATGCAAATGGTCTAATTCAAAACCTAACTTTTTTCACTTTATATATTAAATTAAACAATATGGCACTACTTTAACTCAAATTAAAAACAAAAAGGCAATTAAAACTTGTATTATTAATGAATATGATTTGTTTGTTCAAGATTCCTGGCAATGTAAATCGTTTGTATGTATGCTTGTTTGTATGTGACTATTTATCTTTTGTTTGTTGATATTTGTTAATAATAATTAAAAAAAAAAAATATATATATATATATATATAGAAAAATAAAATAAAAAACTACAAAACTAGAGGCATCAGCTGGAACCAGTTTACCTGACAGAGGCGTAGATGACGAGGATGAGCAGCAGGGCCAGGAAGAAGGAGAGGAGTACTCCCAGAATGATCTGTTCATCTCTGGTCAACAACCCATCCACTGACAGACAGGAGGGGTTGAGGGAAAGAGAAAAAAGAAGCCTTTCGTAAACTAACACTTGCACTTACATCGACGGGCTGCAATGGATCGGGTCGAGAGCTTCAAGTTCTTCGGTGTCCAAATCACTATGGACTTAAAATGGTCCACTCAACCACGCACAGTCGTAAAGATGGTGCCTGAAGAGCTTCCATTCCTAAACCACAAGACATAGCTAACATAATGGCTACACTGACTATGTGAGTTGACCCTTGCATTTTGTTTTTATTTTTGCACTGTGTATATGCATACTCACAGGACTCTACACACTCACGCACACTGACACTCCAACACATGCATTTATACTACTAACGCTACCGTACACACACGTCCACACACTCACATACAATCATCATTTAATCTGCTTGAGCTCCTGTTCCTCTTCTCGCATATTAGCTCAAAAGTATCGTGGAGCTCCTGCACCTAAATATAAACAAACAGCACCGGCACCCAAAATGAGAACAGGTGTTGTACCGAAAATCTCCCCCATGCCAGAATTCTCCCCCTCTTCGCGTTCTTCATTGCTGCAACTTGCTTGCTAGTTAAGATTTCTGCTCTTCACTCCGTTGTCAGTTTAGCCTACATTTCACTGACATAGTAGAAGAAAGCATTTTTGTCTGCAGTTTTCGGTTTGGCTATATGTTTCAAGTGTATGTGGCGGTTCTAGCTTGTATGGCGCCCTGGGCGAACCCCTCTTCAGCGGCCGAACTGGGGGCGGCAAGATGCAGCCCTGCGCGGCTGGCCATGTCGCCCGTACCTAAATCCCCTACTGATTTTGTATTAGTCTATAAATAAATATCTTTGACAAAATTCGTCATCTCTCCCATGTATTATTCGACTAGTATGTTTCAAAGTGTAAGGATAATAATTCAGCCATAGTTGTTCTGAAATGTTCATTGCTTGCCAACATTTTACTCCCTCCTCTGTTTAATATAACACACATACATTAATTATTAATTTCGGTTGCCTATCCTGACGTGAAGTTTGTTCTATAGAAAGTATTTGACTCTGATGTGTGCCACAGAAAGTATTTTATCTAGACACAAAATTAAGGAGATTAGAAAAGGGGGGTTCTGGCAGGGGGAGATTTTCTGCTCGACACAGGGACCTATTTCAGTCAAAGTCAAGCACTCACTATACATATCTACCTCCATGAGTCCAGTATTATCTGAAAATAATATTATATTGAAACTGGCCCTGTATTTAGATTCTAATTTTCACGTGTTCTTCTTCTTCTTCTTTTTCTTGTGTTTTTGTTCTACCTTATGATACTTTTAGTATTGCATTACTATTGATTCCTGCATTGTTGGGTTTAGAGCAAGAAAGGCGTTTCATGTACTTGTGCATGTGACATTAACTTGAAACTTACTAGCTCTGAGTTTGCAGATAGCTACTTTATTTAGGAAAAATGTACTTACTATGACTGAGAGATGTGGTTGACCCACCTAGTAATCTTAAGATGAATGCACTAACAGTAAGTTGCTCTGGATAAGAGCCTCTGCTAAATTACTAAAATGTAAAAAATTCAAATGAAGGAGTGAGAGTGGTGTTGTTTAATCAGTTTGCATCAGAGAGGAAAGATGTTTGTGGAGAGAAGAGGAGTGCTTACCTGCTGTTCTGATATGCTCAGAGTAGTCAGAGTCTGTGTACTGGCCCCGGATGTTGGTGGCTCGGAACTTAAACCTGCCACACAGACAAAGACATGCACTGTATTAAACTTTGTACGTATGTGTGTGTATGTGTTTATATCTACGTTTGTGCACGTGTATGTGTTTACATGTTTGTGTTGTGTATACTCACACGTAGACAGTGTTTGGTTTGAGGGGTCCGTTACAGAGTGTGTTACTGTACTCTTCAGTCAGACAGTTGTCCTTCTCTCCGATGACATAGTGATCATCCTGGTGGTCTATGCGCTCCCCCCCTGAGTCTCTATGTCCCAGAACCCTGTCCCTCACAATACTGTGTCTAATGAGTGAGAAAGTGAGTCTGCTGGTTTGTGTGTCCCTGCTCATACGGTCCCTCACGCAGAGTGGGTTGGGGAAGCCATTGTCTGTTAGGTAGGGGGTGGGACGAGAGAGAAATGCTGTCTTCCAGTTGGTCAGGTTCATGCTGTCCATCACTGAGACAGAGAGACAGACAGATGTCAGACTAGACCTATAGCAGTGGCTCCTACATACTTTAGTTCAGGATATATTTTCTGTGTGATTGATGTGTGTTTATGTGTGTGTGTGTGATGTCGTACCCCCAGATTCGGACATGATGACCTGGATACTGCTGATTGGTCCGTTGTCATTGCTGTAGAAACAGGCTGGCATGCGAACAATGATGCTTCTGGAGGTTACCATGGCAATTCCTCCTCGGTCCAACATCACCTGGGGTCTCTGGGTGGGCTTGGCAGGAGCTACCCACACACACATTTCTGTATCATGAAGTGTTCGTAGTGCACACACATATATTCACAATATGACACCCCCTACAACTAAGTTTCTAAGGATGTTGGGGTTATAAAGGGGTTATGTAGGGATTATGAATGGGTTATGTAGTGTTTATGTAGCACTGTACCTTTGATCCCTGTAGTGATCTGAACCTCTGAGCTGGGGGGGCTTAAACCTGCTCCGTTTACCGCTGCAATCTGTGTGTGAGAGAGATTTGGTCGGAGTGTTTCAAATGGTGAGAATAATTTTTCAGAAAGCACAATTGTTATGTGACACTGTGTGTGTTCCTCACCCGTATATTAAAGTTGTGAACCATGTGTTTGTGTAGTTGTGCCTGTGTGTGTGTTCCTCACCCGTATATTATAGTTGTGAACCATGTGTTTGTGTAGTTGTGCCTTTGTGTGAGATCCTCACCCGTATATTATAGTTGTGAACCATGTGTTTGTATAGTTGTGCCTTTGTGTGAGATCCTCACCCGTATATTATAGTTGTGAACCATGTGTTTGTGTAGTTGTGCCTGTGTGTGGGTTCCTCACCCGTATATTATAGTTGTGAACCATGTGTTTGTGTAGTTGTGCCTGTGTGTGAGATCCTCACCCGTATATTATAGTTGTGAACCATGTGTTTGTATAGTTGTGCCTTTGTGTGAGATCCTCACCCGTATACTATAGTTGTAGCCTCCCTTCAGCCCGTCGATGACTGCGGTCAGGGTACGGTTCTCGTTTTGGACCACGGTGAGGCGGTCAATGGTCATCTCTAGCTGGCCCTGGTGGTAGACCAGCACCGTATAGGAACTGATGTTCCCATTAGGCTCCTCCGGGGGGGCAAAGGTCACAAACACACGGGTCACTTCCTCTGGAATTACCTGGAGGGTCACGTTCTTAGGAGGATCCCTGGGCTCTGGAGGGAGCAGGGGAGAGGGATGGAGGGAGGATGAGGAGGAGGATGAGAGAGAGAGTGCTTAACTACCTTCTAGCAGTTGAATAAAGTAGCTACTAGTGTATTACTGTATGTGTGGGTTCCTCACCCTCCTCCATTGTTCTGATGACAGTGGGCTCAGTGGCTTGTCCGTCCCGCCGTGCGTTCTCCAGTCGTCCAGTGAAGGCAGTCACGGTCACAGAGTAGCGAGTGAACGCAGTCAGGTTTGACACAACTACGGTCCTCAGCTCCTCTGGGCCGCGTACTACAGACTGGTTTAACCCCTCGCTATCCAGCTGAACAACAACACAACATACAGATGCAAGAAACTCCTTTTTCTCATTATTCTTTGAGTGTGTGTGTGCATGTGTACTCACAGAGATTACGTCTATGAGGTAGGAAGTGGGCCCGGTAATCACATCTGGGAGTTGCCATTCGATACGGAGGCCATTGGAGGACATGGTCATTGAGAGGTTGCTGGGAGGGGCATCAGGGTCTGAGGGGAGAGACAGGTATGAATATACGCATACTGCCTGGGTGTGTAGGTACTTGTATTTCCAGTCACATCCAGAATTATTGCTACCCTTGATAAAGATGATTTAAAAAAGACTGTATAAGCTATATTGTATGCTAATTTAAAAAATATATATACAGTACCAGTCAAACGTTTGAACACAACTACTCATTCAAGGATTTTTCTTTATTTGTACTATTTTCTACATTGTAGAATAAATCTAGGCAGCGGGTAGCCTAGTGGTTAGAGCGTTGGGCCAGTAACCAAAAGGTTGCTAGATCGAATCCCTGAGCTGACAAGGAAAACTTCTGTTGTTCTGCCCCTGAACATGGCAGTTAACTCACTATTCCTAGGCCATCATTGTAAATAAGAATTTGTTCTCAACTGACTCCTGAGGGGGAAAAGGTTTTGTTGTGCCCTCTTCATGACTGTTTTGGTATGTTTGGGCCATGATAGTGTCACAACCTGACCATAGAGAGCTGTTTATTCTCTATGTTGGTTGGGGTGTGATAGTGACTAGGGTGGGTCATCTAGGTTATTAATGGTTTATGTTGGCCTGGTATGGTTCCCAATCAGAGACAGCTGTTTATCGTTGTCTCTGATTGGGGATCATATTTAGGAAGCCATTTCCTCATTGTGCTTTGTGGGATCTAGTCTACAGATAGTTGCCTGTGTGCACACCAGTAGCGGCATGTTTTATTTTTGCTTGTTTATTTTGTTTTGGTTAGTTTCTATGAATTACAATTATGTGGAACTCTACGCACGCTGTGCCTTGGTTCAATCATTTCGACAAGCGTGACAGATATTTTGTTGGTGATGTGGACACCAAGGAACTTGAAACTCTAGACCCGTTCCACTACTGATTATGTTTTGCTTTTCATGTATTGTTGTGTATAATGATGTGTTTTAATGTGTAGTTTAATGTGTTTATTGTATTTTGATGTGTATTGTGGTGCTATACAGGGCTCAACTGGTCTCAACATTTAATCATTTTTTGTATCGTCATTAGCACAATATTCATTATCCTAATTCTAGCTCCAAGACTCCGGCAATTAGAAAAAAACAACAATGTAGATTGTGCTGATTTATTGGCTTATTGAACCAGGTCGCGCACTGTAGTCTAAAACAATTATGTAATATCTGAATTATGTCATCTTTATGCACATTCACCATTGTACTAGTATAAAATAATAGATTTTTCTAATTTTTTGGAACTTACAATATAGCTCGGTATTTGTATTATTTATTTTAAACAGTATTTTTTGCTCATATTTGTCAAGGGTTCCAATCCTTTTGGATGTGACTGTATGTGTATGTGCGTGCGTGGGTGGGTGTACTTACTCCCAGCCAATGTGTGTTTGTATCTCCAGGGTGTGTGTTCTCCTGGCCCAGCATTAGTAAGGGCTGTGATTCTGAAGCGGTAGAGGCGGTACTTGACCAGATACTGGAGAGTGATGCTCCTATTGCCCTCACCACCATCAGAACCATTCACTGACACCAACACCTGACCAGGAAGATCATGAACATGATGTTGAGTTCAATGTTAGGAAGTTTATTCTGCAGATATACATGTAGAAAGATGACAACACAGCAGCTTAACAACATTTACATTCAGATATCCAGGTAAACATACCTCCTGATCCACGCAGCCTGGAGCCAGGGAAGGGCTCGGCTCTGGGAGGGATGTGGCTTCAGAAAGGGGTGTGTTGGACAGGCAGTCAGGTGACAGCAGCTGCACAGTGATGCGGTACTCTGTGAGCATGCCCAGAGCAGAGAGGGGAGAAGCCCATTGGAGCGTCACGCTGGTGGACGTGGCCTCTGACACACTCAGGAATCGAGGGACACCAGGAACTGCAGGAGGATATAAGAGTGGGTTGAGTGGGTACAGTTCATCTGGTCTCCTGGTGTAGTGTACGTGTGTACGTGTACCTGACTCGGGGTGTGTGTAAGCAGTACAGTTGACCTGGTCTCCTGAGCCAGCAGAGTTGACAGCTGTTACGGTGAGTGTGAATTCTGCGTCCGGTGCCAGCCCGCTGACCGTATACTGGTTTGTGTCAGCCTGGTGTATGTATGACTGTGAGTCTGAGTGTCTGTCCACCTGGACCTGATAGTACAGGATGAGTCCATTGGGGTTGGCTGGAGGCTCCCAGTGTAGAAACACAGAGTCCCAGCCCAGACCAGAGCAGGACAGGTTACCCACCACTTCAGACACTGGAGCCAGGAGACACAGGGGTTATGCAAAAGGACTAATAGCCAATTCCACACGCATATGGCACTTGATTTCTAGTTCCACAACCATACATACCCACACACACATACCACCTACACCCACATACATACCGGACTCATTGGTTGTGAAGGACACAGGAGTGCTATACTGGTCTCCATGACCCACTCTGGTGTAGCTAAGCACACTGATCTCATAGGAGCTGTGAGGCCTGAACCCACTCAGCTGTCCTTCTGTCCACGGACCTGTAGAGTTCTGAAAGTGAGAGAGAGAAAAATGTGGAAATCTTCTAGTCAGAACATAGCAAAGTTGCAGCACTCCAGTTTAAAAATGTTAATGTTTCTTTGTGAGTGTTTGTGTTTGTGTGTGTGCAGTACCTGATATCTGATTGTGTTTGTGTTAATCTCCCAGATCCTGAAGCCGTAGTTTGTGACCACACCATTGGGTTCCAGAGAGGGTTCCCAGGTCAGCCACACAGAAAACGCTGTGTGGTTATACAGAGACAGGTTCCTGGGAGGAGACATCGGACCTGGTGGAACACAATGTTAGAGTACATTACTGGCCTTCGTCTGTATGCAGCAGCAGTTGGAGGGGTTATGGTAGGGTAGAGGTTAGAGGTTAAAGGTGAGAGGTTAAAGATGACCTGCTTCATCTGTGTGCAGCATCAGTAGTAGCGGGGGTCCGGAGCCCTTGCGGGTGGCTGCGGTGATGGAGAGGTTGTAGGCTGTGTAGGGCAGGAGCTGTGTGAGTGTGAGGATGGTGTTGGGGGTGTGTGTGGTGTTGGAGCCGCCAGGGCCGAACATGGTGAGGGAATACTCTGTTATCTCTCCATTAGCCTCCAGGGGGCGCTGCCACACCACAGACACAGAGGAGGATGACAGGTTCCTACAGGACACCAGCACTGGAGCTGAACTGGGAACTGGAGGGAGAGAGTGGGTTAATAGTATGTATGTGTATGCACATGTGTGCATTTATGTGTGTGTGTGTGTGTGTCTGTAGACTCACTATCATCATCAGTCCTCACGTGCAGCAGGCTGGTGTGGTTGTGGGCCGGGCCGGCGCTGGTTGCCGGGGTAACAGTGAAGACGTAGGGATAGTACTTCCTGAGTTTGGTAAACAGGAAGACGTTATCGTTGGTTGTCTTGGTGATGGTATTGTTGACAGCGGGGGGTCCGGGGGGGTTGGTGTTAGGGTAAGAGGGGTTCAGAGGTTTAGGGGGTTGGGGGTGTCCTGCTTCCTGCAGGGTGAGCAAGTAGAAGGGGCGTCCATTGGGTTCCATAGGGGGGTCCCAGCTTACTATGATGGCTGTAGAACTGAAGATCTGAGCACTGAGATTGTGGACCGGATCACTGGGCACTGTGGAGAGAGAGGGGGAATTAGTATCACTGACTGAACTACATAATTCTTCAGACTCAGTCCTCGCACTAGAAGAACACTACAGGTTATTTATGCTGTATATACACATAATTGTACATCTATACCCAAACCAGCAACATCAACCAATCAAACACTGGCACCACCCCAGGGAGAGAAACACACCAACAAACATAAAACAGCACTTTGTCATCATCATCATCATCATTAACAACATCGTCATCATTAACATCATCATCACCCCATGAGTCATATGGAGAGAATAACCTCAGTGTGGAATAAAACAAGAACACTTTGACCAGAGATACTTCAAATCGAGAAACAAAAAAACAGAGACATTTTGAATAGCAGATACTCATCCTGGCCACACCCACTTCCGGTGTCCATCCTCTAAGTTCCGGTCACTGAGTCTGACCATATGGAGAGAGCAAACTGAGCATGTGCACCAGGGGAAACAGGGATGGAAAGAAGGAGAGACGCAGAGATGGAAGATATAAGGAGGGAGGGGAGACCTCAGTGAAGGCAGATTGAGAGGCTGGTGAAGTGGATGGATGGGTGGAGGAGAGAGGGCGGTGTGTGGGTGTCTGAGCCCAGGGCAGTGAGCCCTGCTGGGCTTGGCAGGGCAGGAGAGGCAGGGTGAGCTGGAGGTCCCGTGGCTGGAGCACAGAGGCAGAGACACACAGTCAGTATTAGAGATATCTTCAGACCGAAACAAGAGGCAGTCACTATTATACGTCAGATGGAGGCAGCAGTCTGTCTACACAATTTTTCCCAAAATCACATAAAAACAGAGAGATCATCGTCAAATAGGAACAATAACTACATTTCTTTTGAATAACACAAAAGCTACTATTTTTATCTACATAATTTATTTGACAGGAACATTGCTACTTCTTGTGATCATCCAGATACTGCCATTTGAAAAGGATTCATCTGCATCTTAAGCTACAGACTAAACTACTAACACTAATACGATAATGACCTACTCACAAAACTACATGATGAAACATCTCTACTGGATGTATGTTGATAGCATTGTGACATTGCTGATAGCCAATGTGTTTACAAAAAAACTGGATGCCTGTATCATTGCTCTGTTGGGAATATAAGACATTATCAGATATCCAACAGGTCAAAGAGTAAGCTTCCACAGGGTTCAGTAAAAGGAGATACAAACTGGTTGTCTGAGGTACGGAGGCCTCGGAGGGACAAAAAGGGCCAGTTTGTCAGACTGACAGACTTACCTCCTTTTACCAGCCAGCTGAAAGTTACACTTCAATCGCAGAATTTTTACGTGATTTTAGCAAGTTCAACAAGAGGTTTGAAAAAACAGTGCAGACACTCTCTCTCTCTGTGTGTGTGTGTGTGTGTGTGTGTGTGTGTGTGTGTGTGTGTGTGTGTGTGTGTGTGTGTGTGTGTGTGTGTGTGTGTGTGTGTGTGTGTGTGTGTGTGTGTGTGTGTGTGTGTGTGTGTGTGTGAGAAACTGACCGCCATCTGGGGTGAGTAGGTCTAAAGGATCAGTACGGACCCCTCCGTCCCCCTGCATCGTGCTGGAGGTCAGCCAGAGGCTATAGTTCTGTCCTCCTCTCAGGCCAGACAGACAGTAGGACAGGTCCTCCCCCAGAGAGACAGGGTCCAGCTCTGACACTGGGATACGCTGATGGAGAGGAGAGAGAGAAACGATGCCTTTACAGTAGAAAATAACTCACTTTTACACACGAGCATACAGTGTGTGTGTGTGTGTGTTACTCACCTGCTTTATAACAGTGTTATTGTCTGTGTAGTATAGAGTGTAATGCTGTATAACTCACCTGCTCTGTGACAGTGGTATTGTCTGAGTAGTACAGAGTATAGTGAAGGAGGATTCCATTTGGCTGAGTGGGGGGTTGCCAGAGGACAGTCACTGAAGAAAAGGTCAGGTTCACCAACGACACATTCTGGGGTGGGTCAAATGGCACTGGAAGAGAATTGCAGGATGAATTGGTGCAAGTTGCATGTCACTTGTGTTTACTAAAAATGAACTGGAGGCATGTTCAGTTGGGACTACAAGATTTTCTCAAAGGGTTGTGAGTGTGAGTGTATGCGTGCTTGCCAAACGTATATGTATGTGTGTACCTGCGTCAATAATACTGAAGCTGATGTAAATGAGGACTCCCCCGTCCCCCAGGCGCGTCCAGCTGGAGACAGAGGCGTTGAAGCGACTTTCTGAGTCAACGCTGATCACCACCGCTGTACCTGTTACATTCTGCCACACCTCAGATGACTCATTCCTACAGGAGAGAGAAGGAAGGAGGAAGAAGAAGAAGAGGCCATGTTGGAGCTGTGTTGGAGCTGGCCATGTTGCAGCTGTAATTCATGCTTCAATCAGAATGACTCATCCCTCAACATCTCCTTTTTCAACATCACATCAGCAGTAGGTTTCAAAATAACAATCAATATTGAAATCAAACTCACCAGACTCTGACTATGTAGTAGAGGATCTCAGAGTTGGCCTCTTTCGGCGGTTCCCATGACAATTCTACCTCGTAGTCTGACAACTTCCTGGCTAACAGGAACTGAGGGGGAGTGTCTGGGTCTGAAACACACTTCCTATTATTTAAGACCAACCAGGTCCCTAGGGGAAATGAACTGGAAGGAGGGGAGAACGTTAGCTAAACGCTCCTTGATCATTGGAAATAGCGGCTGCATGCTGGCTCATCTGTAAGCACAGCCCTGTGAAGTAAAGCTGGTTGGTTAGAAGTGATGGTGTTGATGTTGTTAAATAACGCTGTGGTAGCCCCTGACCTTTGACTTGTATTGTCAGAGGATCAGGAAGACTTGAGACAGAGAGGAAGTGAGAGGAGGTGATGATGAACATTCTGTGGTCCAGGATCTCTGGTCTTGTTAACGCCATAGTCCACTACGCGGCCACCTGAAACACAATGACCCTAACCATGGCCTCCCTCTACCTCCCCCCTCTTACCCCAGATCCCTCACTCCATTGGGGTGATGTATAGTGGTTTACTGCGGTGGTTCTGGGGTGTGTTTGTGTGTTAGAGAGGCTCTCACCATCCTCCAGTGTGGTGATGTTGAGTGGGTCACTGCTGTGGTTTCCAGGGCCCATTCGTGTGTGTCCCTTCACCACCAGAGTGTATTGCGCAAACTTCCTTAGGTGAGTGATCTGGACGTGGCTAATGGGTGTGGTCAGGTTGAGGAAGTGGGAAGAGTTTCGCAGCTCAAGGCTGTAAATCAAATCAAACGTAATTTAAAGTGCCTTTTCATCATGAGACAGTACAAATCCAAAATCCATGCAGAAATGTACCTGTAGTGCGTGATAACTCCATTGGGCACTAGTGGGGGTTCCCAGGTCACATTCACCTCATTGGGACTGACGGACTCATAGGACAGGCCGTAGGGAGGACTTCCCGGTACTAGAGGGTACACACACACTTCAACAAATCAAATCAAATTGTATTTGTCACATACACATGGTTAGCAGATGTTAATGCGAGTGTAGCGAAATGCTTGTGCTTCTAGTTCCGACAATGCAGTAATAACCAACAAGTAATCTAGCTAACAATTCCAAAACTACTACCTTATAGACACAAGTGTAAGGGGATAAAGAATATGTACATAAAGATATATGAATGAGTGATGGTACAGAGCGGCATGGGCAAGATACAGTAGATGGTATTGAGTGCAGTATATACATATGAGATGAGTATGTAAACAAAGTGGCATAGTTAAAGTGGCTAGTGATACATGTATTACATAAAGATGCAGTAGATGATATAGAGTACAGTATATACATATACATATGAGATTAATAATGTAGGGTATGTAAACATTATATTAGGTAGCATTGGCTAGTGATATATTTTACATCATTTCCCATCAATTCCCATTATTAAAGTGGCTGGAGTTGAGTCAGTGTGTTGGCAGCAGCCACTCCAGTCTGATGGCCTTGAGATAGAAGCTGTTTTTCAGTCTCTCTGTCCCAGCTTTGATGCACCTGTACTGACCTCGCCTTCTGGATGATAGCGGGGTGAATAGGCAGTGGCTCGGGTGGTTGTTGTCCTTGATGATCTTTATGGCCTTCCTGTGACATCGGGTGGTGTAGGTGTCCGAGTGGGCAGGTAGTTTGCCCCTGGTGATGCGTTGTGCAGACCTCACTACCCTCTGGAGAGCCTTACGGTTGTGGGCAGAGCAGTTGCTGTACCAGGCGGTGATACAGCCCGACAGGATGCTCTCGATTGTGCATCTGTAGAAGTTTGTGAGTGCTTTTGGTGACAAGCCGAATTTCTTCAGCCTCCTGAGGTTGAAGAGGCGCTGCAGCGCCTTCTTCACGATGCTGTCTGTGTGGGTGGACCAATTCAGTTTGTCTGTGATGTGTACGCCGAGGAACTTAAAACTTACTACCCTCTCCACTACTGTTCCATCGATGTGGATAGGGGGGTGTTCCCTCTGCTTTTTCCTGAAGTCCACAATCATCTCCTTAGTTTTGTTGACGTTGAGTGTGAGGTTATTTTCCTGACACCACACTCCGAGGGCCCCCACGTCCTCCCTGTAGGCCGTCTCGTCTTTGTTGGTAATCAAGCTTACCACTGTTGTGTCGTCCGCAAACTTGATGATTGAGTTGGAGGCGTGCGTGGCCACGCAGTCGTGGGTGAACAGGGAGTACAGGAGAGGGCTCAGAACGCACCCTTGTGGGGCCCCAGTGTTGAGGATCAGCGGGGTGGAGATGTTGTTGCCTACCCTCACCACCTGTGGCGTTAGTGTGTGAATGTGCCTAATTTGTGTGTGTGTGAAATAAAAGGTAAAATAGGGGGTGCTTATATTTGTCCTGTTTCACTGCATGTACAAGTGGGTAACCACCCGGAGAGTGGTGTGTGTGTGTGTGTTTGTATGTACTATATGTGTGTGTGTGTGTATGTTTGTGTGTGTGTAGACTCACCGTCCTCCCCAGACAGCATAGTGAGTGTGTCTGAGGTGTGGTTCCCGTGTCCGAGGCGTGTGTATGCTCTGACAGACACGTTATAGTAGGAGAACGGCATCAGCCCTGTCAAAGTCACTCTGGGGACAGAGCTGTTCAACACTGCCACAAATGATTGGTTCTTGTACAGGACCTCATACTGTTGGATCACTCCATTGGCTCTCTCCGGGGGCGACCAAGAGAGGGTGGTGGTGGATGGAGAGGTGTCTACCACTGTTAATCCTATGGGTGGGGAGTCAGGTTCTGAGGGAGAGAGAGAGGGATAACATTGGACTCTCTATCATGAAACCCACATAATGAGAGAGGTGGGGGTGGGGGTGTGTGTATGTATGTGTGTGTGTGCCAGGTACCATCCTCGGGTGTGACAGCGAAGATATCGTCTCGGTCAGACAGAGAGCTCTCTCCTACAGCAGTAGATGCAGCCACTCGCAGCTTATAACCTGTATACTTCTCCAGCCCTGAAACACACAGCAAGCAGCTTATAACCTGTATACTTCCCCAGCCCTGAAACACACAGCAAGCAGCTTATAACCTGTATACTTCCCCAGCCCTGAAACACACAGCAAGCAGCTTATAACCTGTATACTTCTCCAGCCCTGAAACACACAGCAAGCAGCTTATAACCTGTATACTTCCCCAGCCCTGAAACACACAGCAAGCAGCTTATAACCTGTATACTTCCCCAGCCCTGAAACACACAGCAAGCAGCTTATAACCTGTATACTTCCCCAGCCCTGAAACACACAGCAAGCAGCTTATATATAACTTGTATACTTCCCCAGCCCTGAAACACACAGCAAGCAGCTTATAACCTGTATACTTCCCCAGCCCTGAAACACACAGCAAGCAGCTTATAACCTGTATACTTCCCCAGCCCTGAAACACACAGCAAGCAGCTTATAACCTGTATACTTCCCCGACCCTGAAACACACAGCAAGCAGCTTATAACCTGTATACTTCCCCAGCCCTGAAACACACAGCAAGCAGCTTATAACCTGTATACTTCCCCAGCACTGAAACACACAGCAAGCAGCTTATAACCTGTATACTTCCCCAGCCCTGAAACACACAGCAAGCAGCTTATAACCTGTAAACTTCTCCAGCCCTGAAACACACAGCAAGCAGCCTATAACCTGTATACTACCCCAGCCCTGAAACACACAGCAAGCAGCTTATAACCTGTAAACTTCTCCAGCCCTGAAACACACAGCAAGCAGCTTATAACCTGTATACTTCTCCAGCCCTGAAACACACAGCAAGCAGCCTATAACCTGTATACTACCCCAGCCCTGAAACACACAGCAAGCAGCCTATAACCTGTATACTTCCCCAGCCCTGAAACACACAGCAAGCAGCCTATAACCTGTATACTTCCCCAGCCCTGAAACACACAGCAAGCAGCTTATAACCTGTATACTTCCCCAGCCCTGAAACACACAGCAAGCAGCTTATAACCTGTATACTTCCCCAGCCCTGAAACACACAGCAAGCAGCTTATAACCTGTATACTTCTCCAGCCCTGAAACACACAGCAAGCAGCCTATAACCTGTATACTTCTCCAGCCCTGAAACACACAGCAAGCAGCTTATAACCTGTATACTTCCCCAGCCCTGAAACACACAGCAAGCAGCTTATAACCTGTATACTTCCCCAGCCCTGAAACACACAGCAAGCAACTTAACACCAATACAACTTCACAGGCTTGAACCAGGCCTGTACCATGTGTGTATATGTGTACATACAGCATGTATGTGAGTTACCTGTGAGCAGTATGCTGGTGTTGTTTGTAACTCTCTGCAGGGCCTGGTTGCTATGCAGGTTGAGTCCGTAAACGGTGTAATGTATGATTCGTCCGTTGGGGTAGAGGGGCGGAGTCCAGCTGACCAGGATGGAAGTGGAGCTAACGTTCTGATAGTACACAGCCACCACTGAGCTAGGAACTATGACAACAACAACACACAACAATAAAAACAATAATAAACAACAATGACACTATTAAAAAACAATGTATATACAGTATCTATGTGTACCCTGCTCGCGGGTCTTCTCAGAGACGTGTGAGGCAGGACCCTCTCCAATAGTGGTAGCCGCGGTAACGGTGAAGGTGTATTCAGTGAAGGGACTAAGACCAGAGACAAGGTAAGACAGCTCCTCAGACTTCATGTCTATCACCTCCTCTCTCACATACAGTCCTGGAAGACACACACAGTATAGAGGACAGACTGTAGTGCATGGTAACACACCTCACTCTACTCCTCAACTCTATAGTCTTCAATCAAGTTTCTAGTTGTAATGTCACATGCACAGGTACAGTGAAATGCATTTCTTGCTCTAAACCCAACAATGCAGGAATCAATAGTAATGTAATACTAAAAGTATCATAAGGTAGAACAAAGAAAATATGATAAATAAAAAAAAGAGAACACAAGTAAATAAGCAAGCATACAAAAAGTTACAAAAAATGGCAGCAATTTTACAGAGGCCCAACCAATTGTGCTATTATGTGTTTTTTTTCACGTTATTTGTAACTTATTTTGTACATAATGTTTCTGCAACTGTATCTTACGGCAAAAAGGAGCTTCTGGATATCAGGACAGCGATCACTCACCTCGGATTAGACTAAGAGCTTCTGGATATCAGGACAGCGATCACTCACCTCGGATTAGACAAGACATTCTCCAAACACCCCACAGGGCCGACATCCCCGTTATTTGCAAGAGGAAGTGACGCAGGTACAGAGGACAAAGAGCTGGATGCCTGGTCAGGACCCGGAGAAGGCGACTGGGAAAGCTGCCGTTACCGTCAATACTTCTCGCCAACGTGCAATCATTGGACAATAAACTAGACGAGTTACGATCACGAATATCCTACCAACGGGACATCAAAAACTGTAATATTCTATGTTTCACGGAATCGTGGCTGAATGACGACATGGATATTCAGCTAGCGGGATATATGCTGCACCGGCAAGATAGAACAGCACACTCTCCGGTAAGATGGGGGGCTGTGCATATTTGTAAATAACAGCTGGTGCACGAAATCTAAGGAAGTCTCTAGATTTTGCTCGCCTGAAGTAGAGTATATTGTGATAAATTGCAGTCCACACCACCTGCCTAGAGAGTTTTCAGCTATACTTTTCATGGCTGTTTATTTACCACCACAGACAGATGCTGGCACTAAGAACGCACTCAGTCAGCTGTATAAGGAAATAAGAAAACAGGAAACCACTCACCCAGAGGCGGTGCTCCAAGTGGCCGGAGACATTAATGCAGGGAAACTTAAATCAGTTCTAACAAATTTCTATCAACGTGTTAAATGTGCAACCAGAGGGAAAATAATTCTAGTTCACCTGTACTCCACTCACAGAGACGCGTAAAAAGCTCTCCCTCCCCTTCCATTTGGTAAATCCGACCACAACTCTATCCTCCTGATTCCTGCTTACAAGCTAAAATTAAAGCAGGAAGCACCAGTGACTCGGTCTATTAAAAAAGTGGTCAGATGACGTTGTCCCCACAGTGACCGTATGTACATACCCCAACCAGAAGCCATGGATTACAGGCAACATTCGCACTGAGCTAAAGGGTAGAGCTGCCGCCTTTCAAGGTGCGGGACTCTAACCCGGAACTTACAAGAAATCCTGCTGTGCCCTGCGACGAACCATCAAACAGGCAAAGCGTCAATACAGAGCTAAGATTGAATCATACTACACCGGCTTTGATGCTTGTCTTATGTAGCAGGGCTTGCAAACTATTGCAGACTACAAAGGGAAGCACATCCGCGAGCTGCCCAGTGACACAAGCCTACCAGACGAGCTAAATCACTTCTATGCTCGCTTCGAGGCAAGCAACATTGAGACAGCATCAGCTGTTCCGTAGCCGACGTGAGTAGGACCTTTAAACAGGTCAACATACTCAAGGCTGCGGGGCCAGACGGATAACCAGGACGTGTGCTCCGGGCATGTGCTGACCAACTGGCAGGTATCTTCACTGACATTTTCAACATGTCCCTGATTGAGTCTGTAATACCAACATGTTTCAAGCAGACCACCAAATTACTACAGAGCGGTAGCACTCACATCCGTAGCCATGAAGTGCTTTGAAAGGTTGGTAATGGCTCACATTAACACCATTATCCCAGAAACCCTAGACCCACTCCAATTTGCATACCGCTCAAACAGATCTATAGATGATGCAATCTCTATTGCACTCCACACTGCCCTTTCCCACCTGGACAAAAGGAACACTTATGTGAGAATGCTATTCATTGACTACAGCTCAGCGTTTAACAGCGTTGTGGGTGAACAGGGAATACAGGAGGGGACTGAGCACTAACTGAACACAAAGCTTATCACTGAGCTAAGGATCCTGGGACTAAACACCTCCCTCTGCAACTGGATCCTGGACTTCCTGACGGGCCGCCCCCAGGTGTGGTGAGGGTAGATAGCAACACATCTGCCACGATGATTCTCAAAACTGGAGCTCCCCAGGGGTACGTGCTCAGTCCCCTCTTGTACTCCCTGTTCACCCACGACTGCATGGCCAGGCACAACTCCAACACCATCATTAAGTTTGCAGACGACACAACAGTGGTAGGCCTGATCACCGACAACAACGAGACAGCCTATAGGGAGGAGGTCAGAAACCTGGCCGGGTGGTGCCAGAATAACAACCTATCCCTCAGCGTAACCAAGACTAAGGAGATGATTGTGGACTACAGGATAAAGAGGACCGAGCACGCCCCCATTCTCATCGATGGGGCTGTAGTGGAGCAGGTTGAGATCTTCAAGTTCCTTGGTGTCCACATCAACAACAAATTAGAATGGTCCAAACACACCAAGACAGTTGTGAAGAGGGCACGACAAAGCCTATTCCACCTCAGGAAACAAAACAAAAAATGGCATGGGTGCTGAGATCCTCAAAAGGTTCTACAGCTGCAACATCGAGAGCATCACTGCCAGGTACAGCAATTGCTCGGCCTCTGACCGCAAGGCACTACAGAGGGTAGTGCGTAAGGCCCAGTACTTCACTGGGGCTAAGCTGCCTGCCATCCAGGACCTCTACACCAGGCGGTGTCAGAGGAAGGCCCTAAAAATAGTCAAAGACCCCAGCCACCTCAGTCAAAGACTGTTCTCTCTACTACCGCATGACAAGCGGTACCGGAGTGCCAAGTCTAGGACAAAAGGCTTCTCAATAGATTTGACCCCCAAGCCATAAGACTCCTGAACAGGTAATCAAATGGTTACCCGGACTATTTGCATTGTGTGCCCCCCCAACCCCTCTTTTACGCTGTTGCTACTCTCTGTTTATCATATATGTATAGTCACTTTAACTATACATTGATGTACATAGTACCTCAATTGGGCCGACCAACCAGTGCTCGCACACATTGGCTAACCGGGCTATCTGTATTGTGTCCCACCACCCGCCAACCCCTCTTTTACCCTACTGCTACTCTCTGTTCATCATATATGCATAGTCACTTTAACCATATCTACATGTACATACTACCTCAATCAGCCTATGTAGCCTGTAGCCTTGCACTACAGTATGTAGCCTCGCTAATTATATAGCCTTGCTACTGTATTTGGCCTGTCTTTTTACTGTTGTTTTATTTATTTACTTACCTATTGTGCCCCTAATACCTTTTTTGCACTATTGGTTAGAGCCTGTAAGTAAGCATTTCACTGTAAGGTCCACCACACCTGTTGTATTTGCCGCACATGACAAATAATTTGATTTGATTTATATATAGGGTTAGTCAGTTCCAGTACCATATTTACAATGTGCAGGGATACTGGAGTGATGGAGGTAGATATGTATAGTGTTAAAGCTGCAATATGTAACTTTTCCGGGGACCCAACCAAATTCACATAGTAATGTTTGTTATAGATCTGTCATTGGTATTGAAAGCAAGTCTAAGACGCGTTGGATCTGTTCTATGCGCGATATTTCTATGCTTCCCGTTCTTAAGTTTCGCGTTTGTGTCTTATGTTCTGTTTTGTACACCAACTTCAAACAACTGTAAATACTAGATTTCTGGTTATTTAAAATATATTTTACAGTGGTATAGATTGTACAATGATTCTCTACACTTTGAGTGCTTGTTTGGTCATGTAAACTGAAATTAGGAGAAATATTAGAATTTTAGCAACCAGGAAAGGGCAGAGCCATTTCTGCATATTGCACCTTTAAAATGGTTTAGAGGTTAAAAGGTGAAATGGTTATAGGTTAGAGGTGAGTGCAGTACCTCCCGGGGTGCTGGAGGCTGCAGCCCTGGTGGAGGGGAGTGTCTGGAGGTGTCCTGTGACTGCAGGTGCAGAACGGGTGGAGAGGCGTGGCTGGCCAGAGGTGAGCTGGCGGTGATGTGAGTTGGCAGTGAGCCAGGGGAGGGGTGTGGCCGGGGTTGAAGAGGTCAGGGAGAGGACAGAAGTCCCTGAAGTTACAGCATCAAAGGTCATAGGGGAGGAGTCTGGAAAGTCAGAGGTCTGGTCAGTCCCAGGGCCCATACTGGTCAGACTGGGGCTCTCAGTGACTGTGAGGACAGTGTAATTGTTGTGGTCAAGGTTAGGATTAAGGTCAGGGGGGGTTGAAGCGCTGTGTGTGCGGCTGGTTGTGGTCATGGTCATGCCAGTGACGACTGTGTGGTCGGACAGGGTGACCGTGAATGCAAGTGGTGAGGTGGTCAGGCTGAGGTCAGCTGATCTCTTACGCCGCAGAGAGTCACCAGGGATACCTGGCACTAACGTTCCATCACCATGGAGATCAGTGTCATTTAGGTTCTGAAGATAAGAGGAAAACATCAGGCATAAACACACACACACAATCGTTTGTTTTACAATCGTTTGTTTTGCTTCAAAACCTACCCCTAAGTATTACCTTAAACCCTAGCCCTAACACCTAGGTCCTAACCCCTAACCCTAATTCTAACCCTAACCCTAAACCAGGTATGGGCAACTTTGAACCCATCATGAGGGGCCGCAGTTGCTCGGGGGTCAGGGGTACCCCCTGAGTTCCTAAATTTAAAAAAATATATATACAGTACCAGTCAAACGTTTGGACACACCTTCTCACTCAAGGATTTTTCTTTATTTTTACTATTTTCTACATTGTAGAATAATAGTGAAGACATCGAAGACATCAAAACTATGAAATAACACAATTGGAATCATGTAGGAACCAAAAAACTGTTAAACAAATCAACATATATTTTATATTTCAGATTCATCAAAGTAGCCACCATTTGCCTTGATGACAGCTTTGCACACTCTTGGCATTCTCTCAACCAGCTTCATCTGTAATGCTTTTCTAACAGTCTTGAAAGAGTTCCAACATATGCTGAGCACTGCTTTTCCTTCACTCTGTGGTCCTGCTCATCCCAAACCATCTCACTTGGGTTGAGGTTGGGTGATTGTGGAGGCCAGGTCATCTGATGGAGCACTCCATCATTCTCCTTCTTGGTAAAATAGCTCTTACGGTTCCCGACAGATAAGGCAGCTCTGCTTCTAGCTCCTAAGTAACTAAGTATTTAATTTTTTGCGTGTTATTTCTTACATTATTAGCCCAGGAAATGTTTTGTGCTATTACCTACAGCCGGAAATAACTTTTGGATATCAGAGCGGCGGTAACCCACCAGCATTACGACCTGGAATATGACTTTTCAGAATTGGATCCTTTGTTCGTACCTCCCAGGGCAATTGAACTGATTCCAGAGGCTTATCCAAAACACCGCTGGTGGAGCAGAGGTATTCGGAGTGGACTTCTAGTCCGACTCAGGAGGCACGCATCCACCACTTCCGAGTATATTACTCGCTAATGTTCCGACTTTGGATAATAAAATAGACGAGCTCAGGGCGAGAATCTCCTTCCGGAGAGACATAAGGGATTGTAACATACTCTGTTACACGGAAACATGGTTCTCTCGGGATATACTGTCTTTGTCCATACAGCCAGCTGAGGTCTCAGTATATTTTGCAGACATGAATAAAGAACTCTCCGGGAAGAAGAAAGGCAGAGGTGTATGTTTCATGATTAACCACTCATGGTGTGATTGTGATAACATACAGAAACTCAAGTCATTTTGTTCACCCGACCTACAATACCTCACAATGAAATGCAGACTGTATTACCTCCCAAGAGAATTATCTTCGGTTATAGTCACAGCCGTGTATATTCCCCCTCAAGCCGATACCACGACAGCCCTCAAAGAACTTCACTGGATTTATGCAAACTGGAAACCACATATCCTGAGGCTGCATTTATTGTAACTGGGGATTTTAACAAAGCAAATTTGAGGAAAAAGCTACAGAAGTTCTATCAACACATTGACTGTACTACTCGTGCTGCTAAAACACTCAACCACTGCTACTTCAATGACCAGGATGCCTGCAAGGCCCTCCCCCGCCCTGCCTTTGGCAAATCCAAATAGGCAGAAACTCAAACAGGAAGTAGCCGTACTATGGACTATTCAACGCTGGTCTGTCCAATCGGAATCCACGCTTCAAGATTGTTTTGATCATGCGGACTGGGATATGTTCCGGGTAGCCTCTGAGAATAACATTGACGAAGACACGGATATGGTGACTGAGTTGATCAAGAAGTGTATAGGAGATGTTGTGCCCACTGTGACTATTAAAACCTACCATAACCAGAAACCGTGGCTCGATGGCAGCAAAACTGAAAGCGCCAACCACCGCATTTAACCATGGCAAGGTGACTGGGAATATGGCCGAATACAAACAGTGTAGTTATTCCCTCTGTAAGGCAATCAAACAGGCAAAACGTCAGTATTGAGACAAAGTGGAGACGCAATTCAACGGCTCAGACACGAGACGCATGTGGCAAGCCACGTCGCTGACACTGACGCCTTCCGGCCCAGATGGCATCCCTAGCCAAGTCCTCAGAGCATACACAGACCATCTGGCTGGAGTGTTTAGGACATATTCAATCTGTTCCTATCCCAGTCTGCTGTCCCCACTTGCTTCAAGATGTCCGCCACTGTTCCTGTACCCAAGAAAGCAAAGGTAACTGAACTAAATGACTATAGCACTCACTTCTGTCATCATGAAATGCTTTGAGAGGATAGTTAAGGACCGTATCACCCGTACCTTACCGGACTCCCTACACCCACCTCAATTTGCTGACCGCCGCAATCGATCCACAGACGATGCAATTGTCATCGCACTGCACACTGTCCTATCCCATCTGGACAAGAGGAATACATATATAAGAATGCTGTTAATTTACTATAGATCAACATTCAACACTATAGTACCATCCAAGCTCCTCAATAAGCTTGGAGACCTGGGTCTGAACCTCGCCCTGTGCAACTGGGTCCTGGATTTGTTGACGGGCCGACCCCAAGGTGGTGAAGGCAGGAAACAACAACTCCACTTCACTGATCCTCAACACAGGGGCCCCACAAGGCTGCGTGCTTAACGCCCTCCTGTACTCCCTGTTCATCCACGACTGCGTGGCCAAACACAGCTCCAACACCATCATGAAGTTTGCTGACGACACAACAGTGGTAGGCCTGATCATCGACAACGATGAGATGGCCTATAGGGAGGAGGTCAGAGATCGGGCAGTGTGGTGCCAGGACAACAACCTCTCCCTCAATGTGAGCAAGATAAAGGAGCTGATCGTGGACTACAGGAAAAGGCGGCCCGAACAGATCCCATTAACATCAACGGGGCTGTAGTCGAGTGGGTCGAGACCTTCAAGTTCCTTGGTGTCCACATCACCAACAAACTATCATGGTCCAAACATACCAAGACAGTTGTGAAGAGGGCACGACAAAACCTTCTCCCCCTCAGGAGACTGAAAAGATTTGGCATGGGTCCCCAGATCCTCAAAAGGTTCTACAGCTGCACCATCTTAGAGCATGCTGACGTGTTGCATCACCGCCTGGTATGGCAAATGCTTGGCATCTGACCATAAGGCGCTACAGAGGGTTGTGCGAACGGCCCAGTACATCACAGGGGCCAAGCGTCCTGCCATCCAGGACCTACATAACAGGTGGTGTCAGAGGGAAGCCCATAAAATTGTCAGAGACTCGCGTCACCCAAGTTATAGACTGTTTTCTCTACTACTGCATGGCAACCAGTACCGGAGCGCCAAGTCTAGGACCAAAAGGCTGCTCAACAGCTGAAGAATTCATAAAAATCCCCACCGGACAATTTACTTTGATTAATCTCCCCCTCCCCTCCCTTTTGTACACTGCTGCTACTCACTGTTTGTTTGTTACCTATGCATAGCCACTTCGCCCCTACCTACATGTACAGATTACCTCAACTAGCCTGTACCTCTTCACTGACTCGGTACCGGTGCCCCCTGTATATAGCCTCGTTATTGTTTTTCTTATTGTGTTACTTTTTATTATTAACCTACTTGGTAAATATTTTCTTATTCTTGAACTGCACTGTTGGTTAAGGGCTTGTAAGTAAGCATTTCACGGTAATGTCTACACATGTTGTGTGTATGGCGCATGTGGCAAATAAAGTTTGATTTGATTTCACACACACCTCCAACTCAATCATCAAGTTTTCAGATGACACCACAGTAGTAGGCCTGATTACCAACAATTACGAGACAGCCTACAGAGAGGAGGTGAGGGCCCTGGGAGTGTGGTGCCAGGAAAATAACCTCTCACTCAATATCGACAAAACAAAGGAGCTGATCGTGGACTTCAGGAAACCGTAGAGGGAGCACGCCCCTATCCACATCGATGGGATCGAAGTGGAGCAGGTGGAAAGCTTCATGTTCCTCGGCATACATATCACTGACGATCTGAAATGGTCCACCCTCTGCAGCAGAGGTAACTCCAGGTCTTCCTTTCCTGTGGCAGTCCTCATGAGAGCCAGTTTCATCATAGCGCTTGATGGTTTTTAAGATTGCCCTTCTTGAAATCTTCCGTATTGACTGACCTTCATGTCTTAAAGTAATGGTGGACTGTATAATTTTCTTTGCTTATTTGAGCTGTTCTTGCCGTAATATGGACTTGGTCTTTTACCAAATAGGGCTATCTTCTGTAAACCACCCTACCTTGTCACAACACATCTGATTGGCTCAAACGCATTAAGAAGGAAATAAATGCAGAAATTGCAGAAATTAAATATTAACAAGGCACACCTGTTAATTGAAATGCATTCCAGGTGACTACCTCATGAAGCTGGTTGAGAGAATGCCAAGAGTGTGCAAAGCTGTCATCAAGGCAAAGGGTGGCTACCTCGAAGAATCTCAAACATAAATATATTTTGATTTGTTAGCACTTTTTTGGTTACTACATGATTCCATGTGTTATTTCATAGTTTTGATGTCTTCACTATTATTCAACAATGTAGAAAATAGTAAAAATAAAGAAAAACCCTGGAATGAGTAGGTGTGTCCAAACCTTTAACTGGTACTGTATACATTTTGTTCTCCACTTGTCTGAATTTGACTTGTTTTGGTATCCTTGTGAGGACTTCTGGTCCTCACAAGGATAGTAAAACCAGATCCACAGAGTGGTACCAGTGTTCCGATGAGAGTGATGTCCTGCAGCAGTGTGTTGTCAGACAGAACCAGGAGTCTGTACTGTGTGATCAGACCATTGGGTTGGGCAGGGCTTCTCCAACTCACACCCACCGACACAGAGTCTAGTGCTACTGCCTGCAGAGCCTGCACCGCACTGGGAGCTACGCACACACAAACACACACACACACACACACACACACACACACACACACACACACACACACACACACACACACACACACACACACACACACACACACACACACACACACACACACACACACACACACACACACACACACACACACACACACACACACACACACACACACACACACACACACACACACACACACACACACACACACACACACAGAGAGAGAGAGAGTACCAGACAGTCTTAGAGACAATGTTAGAGAACCAGGCAGAATGTTTAGATATTCAAGGTAGGAAAATACTTCTGCACTCACCTCGTTGACCAATAGGGAAAGGAAAACTACTGCACTGGTAGAGCACATCACTCAAGACATGTGTCTGTTCTTACCCTCAGCATGTGTCAGTACTGCAGAAAAGGCCTCAGGCCCCAGCAGGCCAGCAGACTTGGCCCGGACCTTTACTCTGTAGTGTGTGTAGGGAGTCAGACCAGAGTACGCAAACTTCAGGTCCCCTGTGCTGTTCTCATAGATAAACCCTGACACACACACACACAGTGTTAGGGTTAGATCTGCCACCTTCAGTGTTTTTACTTCAGCAAGTATTTTGTATATGTGTGTGTCTGCATGTGTGCGTGTGTGTGTACCTGTGGGGCCGTAGAGATGGGTGACGTAGCTGAAGCGTCCGGTAACAATGGTTGGCGGATCCCAGGAGACAGAGACTGACTTAGACGTCACATTCCATACCGACAGGTTGTAGGGAGGGTCCTCTGGGGCTGCAGCACACAAATGCATATTCACATGGTGAGAGAGAGAGAGATGAAGCGAGGAAAAGATAGTGAGACACGGAGGGATTGAGATGTAGACGGTTATAGAAAGAAATATGGAGAGATGGGAAGAGATATGTAGATGTAGAGAGGTGGAGTATGTGTCTGTGTACCTGACTCAGGCATGCGGACCATGGTGGAGGCTACCTGTCCCTCTCCGTCGGAGGTGAAAGCAGACACTTCGAAGACGTATGCTGTGTAGGGACGCAGCTGGTCCACCCCTACGGATATTGGTACAGCCCATGTGGCGGCAGGTGGGACGGCTGACAGGGTGACAGGAGGAGAGGACGCTGTCACCTCTGATGGACTTGCGGTCCCACGAGACAGGATTTCTACTGCATCCTACAAACACAGACACACACTGTGTATTTAAGTACACAAAGAAAGAGCTTACATTTTTTAACTGCTAATAATATCAGATTTTAAAAGCTGTCTAATGTTTACTGTTAATGTCTGATTGTTTTTGTCTTCATTTTGTTTTAATTCGCTTTGTTGGTTTTTGTTGATGTTGTTTTGTTTTTTCACTTGCTTTGGCACTGTAAACACATGTTTTTTTCCATGCCAATAAATCCACTTTGAATTTAGTTGAGAATAGAGAGAGAGAGAGTGCAAGAAAGAGAGGGAGAAAAAAAACTGGAGGCCTGTAGCATTGCTGTGTTTGGACTGCAATATATTTTCTGAAAGTTGAAAAACCAGTTGAAAAAGCTCATCTCACATCCGTCACAGAGGACCAAAGTTAAAACTAGATTGACTATATCGGTAACAGAAGACTATCTCTAGACAGACAGAGAAAGAATGAGAAAGACAAAGACAGACATACGTACGTTGCAGTGTGGTAGCGCTACGGTCATGATTTCCTCAGCATCCAGCTCCAGCATGCGGACGGTCTGACCGGTACGAGCGTGTTTGGCTTTGACCGCAAACTTGTTGATCAGACCGTTGATGCGGAGGGGCAGGAACCACGTGACCACTACGAACGTGTGGTTCTGAGCAAATGCTGTCAGATTAGTCACCAGGCCGGGGGCTTGAGAAAGGGATAGACAAACTGATGTCATTGTCTGTGTGTATAAGTGTGTCTGTGTTTGTATGTTATTATTGGATACCTACGGGCCTCAGCAGTTTTGATGTACATAGACTTGCTATAGGGACCAATGCCAGCAGAGTTTTCTGCTGCAACCTAGATTTTATATATATATATATATATATATATATATATATATATATATATATGAGAGAGAGAGAAGGAGAGAGAGAGAAAGAGAGAGAGAGTCATTATTACTAATTCAAGATTCAGAACTTTTACTGATGCAACAGCCGCACAACACCAGGCAGGTACACACACACATAGCCATAGCATCCCACTGCTAGTTTGTCTTTGAAGCTAAGCAGGTTGGGCCTGGTCAATCCCTGGATGGTCCATGCTATCCGGGATCCTTTGGAAGTCCCTACCCCATTGAAGTAGAAATGTAAATGGTAAAGGTATGGGTTAATGTTAGGGTTTAGGGTAGGGACATCCCAAGGATCCCAGATAGCACTAATCATCCCTGGAAGGGAGACACAGATGATGCTGGCTGTGGTGTTGGGGAGGCCAGATGGGGTCAATATTAAAGGAAATATTAGTCTTAAGGAAATATTCACCCATTTTTTATGTATATAATTTGTGTGCATCTCTGAGCGATTCCCGGGGTCATTTCATGTGCATCTGAAGTATTCCCCGTTCAATCAGGCATACATTTAGGGGGCATCCTGGTGGCGCAGCTGTCTAAGACACTGCATCTCAGAGATAGAGGTGTCACTACAGAACCTTGTTCAATTCCAGACTATATCACAACCACCCATGACTGGGAGTCCGAAAGGGCGGCGCACAATTGGCCCAGCGTTGTTAAGGTTTGGCCAGGGTAGGCCGTCTTTGTAAAGAAGAATTTGTTCTTAACTGACTTGCCTAGTTAAATAAATATACAGCCCGTATGACAAGTTTTGCATCATATAATGGGTAACTACCGTGTACAGCAGTAGGGCCACATTGGGATTTCAAAATTCAACGGAGGGCCACAGATTATTTTTGTACCAATCTTTTTGTCAAAATCAATTTCACGGGCCAGAAAAAGGGCAGTTATTTTAAAATATATGAATTCATTATAATTTCTACATCCTCTCTATCTAGTTTTAGACATTCATGAGTGGCCTGGAGTGTTTTTTAAACACCAAATAATCATTTCCCCCTTTAAAAAAATGACATAAGGGGTTTTACTCAAACCTCCTGCACGGTGGATTGAATGGGCTTGCGGGCCATAGTTTGCCCAACCCTGCTGTAGATGAGATGTTAAAGTGAGATTCTGACTCTAATAAGATAATGAAATGGCTACATAGCTTTGAAAATAGAACAGAGAATATTAATAGAAGACCAGGAAGAGAAAAGGAAACAACGGATAGAGATTATTGAATGAGGAGCAGGACAAAGCAGCACATAGCTCACTCAGTACTGCTGGGTGTGCTTATACAGTACGTATAAGTAACGTCTGGTAATGTGACACACACACACACACACACACACACACACACACACACACACACACACACACACACACACACACACACACACACACACACACACACACACACACACACACACACACACACACACACACACACACACACACACACACACAGGTAATTAAGGATTAATGCATTCTGAAAACTATTAACCATGACCACATACAATATGTTGACATAAGAGTATGTGGAAAAAGAACAGCATGGCTGATCCATAGATCTGTTTATAAGATCAATAATTTAATCACAATGAATTATTCAACCAGACCAAGAGAATAGTTTCCCCGCTAGAGGCATCTGCCTAGAACACACAGGCATGCACACACACACACACACACACACACACACACACACACACACACACACACACACACACACACACACACACACACACACACACATTAGGGTAAAGCTAGGCCTCAAAACAAGGCCTCATGAGATATGTTTATTGCCATAAAGATTTAATTAAGCAATAAGGCCAGAGGAGGTATGGTATATGGCCATTATACCACGGCTAATGGTTGTTCTTATGCACGACGCAACGCGGAGTGGTATTTTGGCCATATATCACAAACCCCCTAGGTGCCTTATTGCTATTATAAACTGGTTGCCAATGTAATTAGAGCAGTTAAAATAAACGTTTTGTCATACCCGTGGTATACGGTCTGATATACCACGGCTGTCAGCCAATCAGCATTCAGGGCTCGAAAACACCCAGTTTATAATAATTTTTAGCTTGACTGTTTTGCATTAATATGTGTCACATATCAGTTTGCAAACAATGTAAAAAAATATATATCATTGAGTTAATAAGGTGGCATACAAACATTGTCTCTTTTTTGTTTTCTTGAGTAAGGCAGTTTCAGCCTAGCTCAGTGCTTTCTGTGGTGGTGGGGCAAGCCAGCAGAAAATACGGAGCGTTGCACCGTGCTTGGCTCAGTGTTTTGTCACTCATGGGGACACTACGTCACCGCCAAGTCCAAGGGTTAGACCTAAAAAATTGTAGCCCTTTGGGTTCTGCCATCGAGTTACATTAGAAGTACCCATCCAAGAAGGCCCAAGGTCATTGGCCACAGATAAAATTAAGTAAAATCACGTTATATCTACAGTAACTTATCTAGCAAGCTAGCAGTCATCATCATGAATCAAGTCAACGATCTACTGGCAAATGCTTTTCAATCCTCATATGAAGAGAAATAATGAAGAGAAATTCAGTGCAGTGGTTGTGTGGTCCCAATTCTAGGTTTAATGGTCTCTTTTCCAAGCTTAAAATTATAAACATTCAACATTGGCCATGCTGTCAATCCAGTATGATTTCTGCCGAGCTCAAAACAACTGTTAACTCGGAACTGGGAAATCTGATTTCAGTGAGTTCAAGACTGGGAACTGGGGGGAAAAATCGAGCTCCGACTGGGAAAATACGTTTTGAACGGTCATCCAACTCGGGCCTCTTTCTAGAGCTACGACCTGAAGATCACAGACGTCATCATGATTTGACTTATTTTTTTCAGAGTTCCCAGTTGTTTTGAAAGCGCCATAAATCCAGAGAATGCCAGACTTTGATGACAAAGTTCAATCACAAAATATACCCACAAAGGACCGCCGAGCCACATTCCTGTTCAAGTGAGCACAGCACAACAAGGTGACATACGGACCAGACCGCACGCGCGCATTTGTCCGCGTGCGCCATTGCATGTAAGTTGATTTTGTCTACCCACACCAGACGCGATCAGGATACGTAGGTTGTAATATCAAAACAAACTCGGAACCAATTATATTAATTTGGGGATAGGTTGAAAAGCATTAAACATTTATGGCAAATGTTAGCTCATTTGTCCTTGGACATAAACATTGGGTTGTTATTTTACCTGAAATGCACAAGGTTCTCTACTCCGACAATTAATCCACAGATAAAATGGTCAACTGAGTTCATTTCTAGTAATCTCTCCTCCTTCAGGCTTCTTCTTCTTTGGACTTTATATGGCGGTTGTTAACAAACTTTAAGGTGTATTACCACAACCAACTGGACTGGAGTGGGTACCTCAGTTCATCTTTCAATCACCTAAGTGGGTATATGCTCCTAAAAAACATTGAGGAGATGGGAGAGGCAGGACTTGCAGCACGTTGAGTATCACAAATAGAACCAAGTTCTATTTTAGCGCCTGGCTACGCAGACGCTCGCTGACGCGCACAAGCAGTGTTGGTGCAATGATAGAATAACATGTATGTGTAAATATACTGTATTTTGCAACGCTCCCGTACGCAATGCGTCCAGTCTGGTCAGCATGTGACTCCAAAAATGTCTTGTATGGTGCTGCATAAATGAAGTAATATGCCACAGAGATATGTATACTGTAGCTAAGAAAGTAATACTAAGTGTATGCTGTATAGTAAGCTGTTCATAGCCTATGTGCCTCATCCTTATAATTTGGTATATTTTCCCTTCTTCATTTCATCTACTGTTCTGACTTGGTGGTGCACATGTAGCCTGTAACATGTTTTAGAGAAATGTAATCATTGAATATTGTAAGAGCTTTCATCGTCTGCTTATATGCCCCCTTTATTTATCCTACGTTTCAGACATGGTGAACAGGGAGAACGGCCCATGTTCTGAAATCTGTCGCTGTACATTTCCAATGTGCTAATCAAATAGTTATATTGACTACGTCCATCGTGGCTTGCTTATTAATGTCTTAATCGAAATGACAGATTGCGTCTTATCCGCTTGTCGTCCCCTTATGCCTTAGTTTGTACATCTCAACCACATTTGTTTAAGCAAGTCAGCCATATCACCTTTGTTTTTTTAAGTCAGTAAATGAGGCTGAATTAACTGGACTAGTACTACTACTGTAACTTACCTGCTCTAACTGTTTCTACTTTATGGTGGTATGCACCGCCCTGAAACTCTTCAACTCTAACCGACTAACCGTGGCTAACTGTTCTTAACTGTGGACTGCCAGACAAGGCTCTGTTGATAACCAAGTGTCGTAGTGGTAAGGTGTTGGGACTGCTGTCCTAACAGTTTGTGGGCACCGTTTGTCACCATTACAGGGCAACTAATGTATTGTTTAGTGTTGTGTTGTGTAGTGCCTTTGCTGGCATGCATCTGCCCACATTTTTGGGGGTTTGCCCCACCAAGAATTACATGCTAAAATCACCACTGCACCTACTGTCAACAGCGCGAAACAAGAAATAAAAATAGGAACGCAAAGCTTTATCGTTTGATTTTATATAGAAATGTTTTGTAATCGACTACAAAAGGCTTGGAGATCGCGATCGACCGGTTGGTGACTACTACCCTACAGGGTCACAGTGAATCTATTGGTTTGAGTAATGACTACAAAATCACTTAGAGTAACTGTACTCAAGATATTTGAAGTGCAACAGGTTTCCTCAAGAGTTTTGAGTAATGACAACACATTGGGATTTACAGTGTACTTATGTGTACTGATTGAGTGTTACCTTAATGTTATAGGTAGATCCTGGTAAAAAGAGGTTGAGGAGGGTCTCAGGGACATCGAGGTGCTTGGTCACCTCTTTGAAGGTGGTATCTGGATATGGACACATCTCCTTGTACCTGAAATAGATACACATTTATTTTTATTTTTAACTAGGCAAGTCAGTTAAGAACAAATTATTATTTACAATGACGGCCTACATTGGCCAAACGCTGGGCCAATTGTGTGCCACCTTATGGGACTCCCAATCACAGCCGGTTGTGATACAGCTTGGAATTGAACCAGGGTCTGTAGAGACGCCTCTAGCACTGTAATACAGTACCTTAGAATGCTGCGCCACTTGGGAGACCAACATTTAAACACCAGATGATATAAAAACAACTTTATTTAAATTTGATTTAGAAGTAAATAATAGTGGAATATCAACAACCGATTCCCCTTATAGTGTTATTCCCGACCCAGATTAAGCCTGCACTGTAAACTCCAATTTGATGCCATTACTAAAAACCTTTGAGGAAACCCATTGCACTTCATATACATTTTCCCCATTAGCTGACGCCCATATGTATTGTGAGTGTGGTCACATGGGGGATAGGCGTTGTGCTGTGAGGTGTTGCTTTATTTGTTTTTTGAAACCAGGTTTTCTGTCCACTTGCACACTCATGAGTCTGTATGATACTGTATGTTTCCTTGAATTAGTTCTGGACCTGGGGACTGTGAAAAGACCCCTGGTGGCATGTTAAATGTCGCATGCACAAGTACAGTGAAATGCCTTTCTTGCAAACTCAAAACCCAACAATGCAATAACTAATAACAATGTATTACTAGAAAGACAAAAAACACGAGAAGTAAGAATAAGAAATATTAAATACACAATAAAGTAAGTAAGTAAGCATACTATATATAGGAAATATTTAAAAAGTACCATATTTACATGTACATGGATACTGGAGTGATAGAGGTAGATATGTATAGGGGTAAGGTGACTAGGCAACAGGATGTAAGATAAACAGAGTAGCAACAGCTTGTATGTGAGTGGGTGTGGGGGTGTATAGTCAGTATAAATGTATGTGCATTATGTGTGAGTGAGCAAATTATGGAGTGTGTGTGTGTGTGTGTTGGAGTGGCTGTGTGACTGTGTAAGGCCCTGTGTGCATAGAGACAGTGCAAAGATTGAAATAAAAGGTCAATAAAGATACAAGGTAAACTCGGTCCATGTAGCTATTCTATTAGCTATTTATCAGTCGTATTGCTTGGGGATAGAAGCCCTTCAAACGCCTGTTGGTGTCAGAATTGATGCACCGGTACCTCTTGCTGTGCGGCAGTAGAGAAAATAGTCTATGGCTTGGGTGGTTGGGGTCTTTGACGACTTTCCGGGCCTTCTTTTCACAACTCCTGATATAGAGGTCCTGGTGGGGTAAGTGTGTGTGTCATGTGTGGTGGCGCACAATTGGCCCAGCGTCATCCGGGTTAGGGGAGGGTTTGGCTGGTAGGGACGTTATTGTCCCATCGTGCATTAGCTATTCCTGTGGTGGGCCAGGTGAAATGCATACTGACATGGTCGCCAGGTCTATGGTGTTTCCTCTGACACATTGGTGCGGCTGGCATCCGGGCTAAGTGGGCGTTGTGTCAAGAAGCAGTGCGGCTTAGCTGGGTTGTGTTTTAGAGGACCCACGGCTTAGTCCACCTTAATCTGGGGTTACATCATACAGTATGTCTCTTTACCTGATCACATAACCGTCGATGGGAGAGTCAGAGGGCATGGTCCAAGACAGAAGGATCCCATTGGAGCCTACCCTCTCTCCCTCTAGATTGGTAGGTGGGGATGTTGGGGCTAGAGGAGGAGGAGGAGGAAGAAGAAGTAGTTCAAGCCAATTTCAGCTAAATTCAGCATTTTATGCTGTAAGAATAATATATGACATTTTGTGTAAATGTGAGTGTACAGTATTTACAGTGTCCGTGTGTTACAGTATGCGTGTGTGGGTGTGTGACAGAAAATGGATAGGCTTGAAATATATCTCCCCTGTTTCTCTTTTCTACAAACCATAATTGTTCATGGATACTCACATAATTCAAACATTTCCAAAGAAAATTCCAAGATTATTTTTTAAAACTTTCACCTATGAAAAACATCGATTCACACACCTCAATTATTTATCATGAGTGTGAGTTGACCAGTTGGATGAGTTCTTTTAAAAAAAAAATCATTTTAACCTTAAAAGTATTACACAGGTCCATTTAGATTGGGAATAATTAAAACTATGATAACTAACCCTTGAGACAACCAGCCCTGGTCTCCCCTACTCTTGTTGCAGATACTGCAGATACTGTTGTTGTTTGGTATGTTTGGTCAACCAAATGGATGTGTGTGACCAGCTTGCTCTATTCTGGTGAGAGCTCTGGCATTTCACTGACATTCACTACAGCATCATTCATCCTGCTTAGCACGACTACAGTTACCACACACACACACACACACACACACACACACACACACACACACACACACACACACACACACACACACACACACACACACACACTGTGTGGGAGATAATAAAGCAGAGGGCAGCAACAGAACAGACCCAACGATTCCTCAGAACACTATCAGTTTGGCTGTCATACATTAAAGTGTTTGTGTATGCATGTGCATGTGTGTGTGTTTGTGACTCACCGGTTTCGTTGGTGTTGATAATGCGGCTGACCGGAGGGCTGAGGTTGGAGGAGGACGCGGCAGTCACCATGACTGTAAACGCTGTTCGAGAACTCATACTGGATACATCAGCCTGATGAGAGACTGCATGGTCAGAACATGACCACAACACAACTATGCGGTTGCAGACGTGTGTGTGTGTGTGTGTGTGTGTGTTCGCCAGTCTAACCTGTGAGTGTGTGTATCCCAGGTAGGTGATGAGCAGGAGGAGAGTGAGGCCCATGATGGAGTTAGCACAGTTAGCTGGTCAGAGGCAGCAGGTTAGAGAGGAAGAGGCCGTGTTAGCGTCTAGTGCTAGCCATTATCGAAAGATTCTAGATTAGAGGGTGGCAGTGTAGCCTAGTGGTTAGAGCATTGGACTCGTAACCAAAAGGTTGCAAGTTCAAATCCCCGAGCTGACAAGGTACAAAATCTGTCGTTCTGCCCCTGAACAGGCAGTTAACCCACTGTTCCTAGGCCGTCATTGAAAATAAGAATTTGTTCTTAACTGACTTGCCTAGTAAAATAAAGGTAAAATAAAATAAAAAAAGAGGGCTTAGTCCAGAGTTAGCAGTTAGTGTGAAGTTCTTCAGTCCAGTGTTGTCAGCAGCTTAGTTCTTAGTGCAGTAGTCCAGGCCTAAAGTAGTAACCCAGTCCACAGTTAGTCGGGAAGAGTTTCAGGGCGGTGCATACCACCATAAAGTAGAAACAGTTAGAGCAGGTAAGTTACAGTAGTAGTACTAGTCCAGGGTAGCAACTGGTTAGCTTCAGCAGTAGTAGTTATAGTCCAGCTCTGGTAGTAACCCAGTCGTCAGCAAGTTAGGGTCAGAGAGAGTCAGAACAATGTGTCCACCATAACTCCATGCATCTCTCTCTCTTTCTGGGGAGAGCAGCTTCACTGAATAAATGATTCAGGGTTTAGCTCAGGAGGTCTACCTAATAAATAATGAGCTCTATTACTCAACCTGTGTGTGTGTGTGTGTGTGTGTGTTAGGTTACATTGGGGGTTATCTGACACCTGGCTGCTGAGCAGGGCTGGGAATGGTTTGGGTCTGGGGGAGCTTCAGTGCCTTGCAAAAGTATTCATCCCCCTTGGTATTTTTTCTATTTTGTTGCATTACAACTTGTATTTGTATTTCATGTAATAGACATACATAAAATAGTCCAAATTGGTGAAGTGAAATTAAAAAATAGCTTGTTTAAAAAAAATAATAATAATAATAAAAAAATGTAAAAGTGGTACACTGCTCAAAAAAATAAAGGGAACACTAAAATAACACATCCTAGATCTGACTGAATCAAATATTCTTAATAAATACTTTTTTCTTTACATAGTTGAATGTGCTGACAACAAAATCACACAAAAATGATCAATGGAAATCAAATGTATCAACCCATGGAGGCCTGGATTTGGAGTCACACTCAAAATTAAAGTGGAAAACCACATTACAGGCTGATCCAACTTTGATGTAATGTCCTTAAAACAAGTCAAAATGAGGCTCAGTAGTGTGTGTGGCCTCCACGTGCCTGTATGATCTCCCTACAACGCCTGGGCATGCTCCTGATGAGGTGGCGGATGGTCTCCTGAGGGATCTCCTCCCAGACCTGGATTAAGGCATCCGCCAACTCCTGGACAGTCTGTGGTGCAACGTCTGTGGATGGAGCGAGACATGATGTCCCAGATGTGCTCAATTGGATTCAGGTCTGGGGAACGGGTGGGCCAGTCCATAGCATCAATGCCTTCCTCTTGCAGGAACTGCGGACACACTCCAGCCACATGAGGTCTAGCATTGTCTTGCTTTAGGAGGAACCCAGGGCCAACCGCACCAGCATATGGTCTCACAAGGGGTCTGAGGATCTCATCTCGGTACCTAATAACAGTCAGGCTACCTCTGGTGAGCACGTCTCCTGATGTACTGGCCTGTCTCCTGGTAGCGCCTCCATGCTCTGGACACTACACTGACAGACACAGCAAACCTTCTTGCCACAGCTCGCATTGATGTGCCATCCTGGATGAGCTGCATTACCTGAGCCACGTGTGTGGGTTGTAGACTCCGTCTCATGCTACCACTAGAGTGAAAGCACCGCCAGCATTCAAAAGAGACCAAAACATCAGCCAGGAAGCATAGGAACTGAGAAGTGTCTGTGGTCACCACCTGCAAAACCACTCCTTTATTGGGGGTGTCTTGCTAATTGCCTATAATTTCCACCTGTTGTCTATTCCATTTGCACAACAGCATGTGAAATGTATTGTCAATCAGTGTTGCTTCCTAAGTGGACAGTTTGATTTCACAGAAGTGTGATTGACTTGGAGTTACATTGTGTTGTTTAAGTGTTCCCTTTATTTTTTTTGAGCAGTGTATTCACCCCCTTTGCTACGAAGCCCCTAAATAAGATCTGGTGCAACCAATTACCTTCAGAAGTCACATAAGTAGTTAAATAAAGTCCATTTGTGTGCATTCTAAGTGTAACATGATCTGTCACATGATCCCAGAATATATACACCTGTTCTGAAAGGCCCCAGAGTCTGCAACACCACTAAGCAAGGGGCACCACCAAGGAAGTGGCACCATAAAGACCAAAGAGCTCTCCAAACAGGTTAGGGACAAAGTTGTGGAGAAGTACAGATCAGGGTTGGGTTATAAAAAAAATACCAGAAACTTTGAACATCCCACGGAGCACCATTACATCCATTATTAAAAAATTAAAAGAATATGGCACCAGAACAATCCTGCCAAGAGAGGGCTGCCCACAAAAACTCACAGACCAGACAAGGAGGGCATTAATCAGGGAGGCAACAAAGAGACCAAAGATAACCCTGAAGGAGCTTCAAAGTTCCACAGCGGAGATTGGAGAATCTATCCATAGGACCACTTTAAGCTGTACACTCCACAGAGCTGGGCTTTATAGAAGATTGGCCATAAAAAGCCATTGCTTATAGAGAAAATAAGCAAACAAACACGTTTGGTGTTCGCCAAAAGGCATGTGGGAGACTCCTCAAACATCCTCAAACATATGGAAGAAGGTACTGGTCAAATGAGACTAAATTTGAGCTTTTTGGCCATCAAGGAAAAAACTATATCTGGTACAAATCCAACACCTGTCATCACCCCGAGAACACCATCCCCACAGTGAAGCATGGTGGTGGCAGCATCAAGCTGTGGGGATGTTTTTCATCGGCAGGGACTGGGAAACTGGTCAGAATTGAAGGAATGATGGCTCTGTCGCAGCCGGCCGCGACCGGAAGGTCCATGGGGCGACGCACAATTGGCTTAGCGTCGTCCGGGTTAGGGAGGATTTGGCCGGGCTGGGCGCAGTGCACGCTAACCAGGTCACCAGGTGCATGGTGTTTCCTCCGACACATTGGTGCGGCTGGCTTCCAGGTTGGATGCGCGCTGTGTTAAGAAGCAGTGCGGCTTGGTTGGGTTGTGTTTCGGAGGACGCATCGACCTTTGTCTCTCCCGAGCCCGTACGGGAGTTGTAGCGATGAGACAAGATAGTAACTACTAACAATTGGATACAACGTAATTGGGGAGAAAAGGGGGTCAATTTAAAAAATAATAATAATAATAATAATAATAATTGAATGATGGATGCTGCTAAATACAGGAAAAGTCTTGAGGGAAACCTGTTTCAGTCTTCCAGAGATTTGAGACTGAGACAGAGGTTCACCTTCCAGCAGGACAATGACCCTAAGGATACTGCTAAAGCAGCACTTGAGTGGTTTAAGGGGAAACATTTAAATGTCTTGGAATGGCCTAGCCAAAGCCCAGAACTCAATCCAATTGAGAATATGTGGTATGACTTAAAGATTGCTGTACACCAGCAGAACCCATCCAACTTGAAGGAAATTGAGCAGTTTTGCCATGAAGAATGGGCAAAAGTCCCAGTGGCTAGATGTGCCAAGCTTATAAAGACATACCCCAAGAGACTTGCAGAAGGTGGCTCTACAAAGTATTGACTTTGGGGGGGTGTGAATAGTTATGCACGCTCAAGTTTTCTGGGGTTTTTTTCACAATAAAAAATATTTTGAATCTTCAAAGTGGTAGGCATGTTGTGTAAATCAAAAGTTACAAACCCCACAAAAACCGATTTTAATTCCAGGTTGTAAGGCAACAAAATATGAAAAATGCCAAGGGGGGTAAATACTTTCGCAAGCCACTGTGTGTGTTAGTATGTTCGTGTGTGTGTGTGTGTGTTTCGTGTGTGTGATGTTAACAGAAGCAGGTTAACTTCTCGTCTCCACTGCTGCTGATAACATCTACTGTGTAATTGCTTCCTTGTGTGTGTGTGTGTGTGTGTGTGTGTGTGTGTGTGTGTGTGTGTGTGTGTGTGTGTGTGTGTGTGTGTGTGTGTGTGTGTGTGTGTGTGTGTGTGTGTGTGTGTGTGTGTGTGTGTGTGTGTGTACCTGTATGTGTCCATTGTGTCTGTGGTAGACAGAGACAGTTCCTTGGATGGGCAGCAGGCTGACAAGGTACTGGTCCACACACCCCTCTGACTGCTCCCAACGCAGAGAGAAGTTCTGAGCAGACACACTCACCATACACACACCCTGCACACGGCCCGGTACTGAGAGAGAAAGAGAGGGCCAGATAGAGATATGTATTTTTGTGGAGAAAAACTCATTCTGACTGGCTGGGCCTGGATCCCCAGTCGGTGGACCTGGCTGCCAAGTGGGTGGGGCTATGCCCTCCCAGACCCACCCATGGCTGCGCCTCTGCCCAGTCATGTGAAATTCTTAGATTAGGGCCTAATTTATTTGTGTCAATTGACTGGTTCCATTATATCAACTGTAACTCATTAAAATCATTGAAATTGTTGCATGTTGCATTTATATTTCAGTTCAGTAATAGTTGTGTTGCACTCAGGTACCTGTGGTTATGGTCAGGGAGGCTGCTGTCCCTGCCACTTCTTGTCTGATGCACCCCACACTCATGTTGTAGCTACAGCCGTGCCTCAACCACTAGCGCGTGTGAATGCAAGCCATTTCCCACAGTTACCCTGTGGAAGTCAAACTGGCCAATGGCAGCGTTCCACTTCACCACAGCACAGGAAGAGTTAACATGGAGGAGAGCGAGGGGACACACACCAGCCGGACCTGCAACACACACACACACACACACACACACACACACACACACACACACACACACACACACACACACACACACACACACACACACACACACACACACACACACACACACACACACACACACACACATTAGTATAACGTCTCATCTGGCTTATCTCACACTCAGCTCTGTCTCAGTCTCTCCACATATCTGAGATTCAAAGGTTACAACTAGGAACTCTGATACGGCCCTGATATGGCCAGTTACATTTAGAGTTGCCACAGGTTGATTTGTGTGTGTGTGTTTGTGTCTTATGTATGGAGAACTGTGTAATGACAGGTTGCCTGGTGTCTGATCCCAGCAGGCTAAGGATGGTAATGTCATAATCTGATCCTGGGGTCAAACCTCCAACTTGGAGACTGTTGCTATGGACCACCATCTCACGACATGACGACTTGTCCCCTGATGGACACAACAGTAGCTAAGAAGAACACACACAATCAGACAAAACATTAGAGGACCAAATCAAATGTGGGATGTTGTTTGGGCAAAATCAAATGTTGTTTTGGCAGTGACAAACTCCAAATCAATGACATAGAGCGAACAGCATTTCTGTTTATCTGGACAGAATAAAGCAGTAAGTCTGTCTGTATGTGTGTTTGTGTGTGTACGTGCGTGTGTGTATTGTGCTTGGTCATTCTCCCTGGCAGTGGCTGTGGGGGGTCATACATCTTTAAATGGCCGGTAACCAGAGCCAATCTGGGCTGACGACGATCACTAGGAAACCACCAGGTGAGTGTGTTCTCTTGAGTGTTACTTGACCCATCTGTCCTGCTTCCTCTGACGAAGAACTCATTCTATGTGTGTGTGTGCGTTAGTGTGTGAGAGAGAGCGAGTGATGACTGTGTGTTTGAGCATTTGTGTATGTAAAGGGCTTGTTATGAATGGGTAAACCTAGACTGTTGTTGCTAATGATTTGCCATTGTTAATGATTTGTCAGGGGATGTAAATGATAAATTATGGAGAAAAGAGGAAATTAAAGGAAAGGAGAGGAGAAGAAAATAGGAGAGAGAGAGAGAGAAAGGAGAGAGTAAGGGAGAGGACAGGACGGTGTACTACCTTGTACCCCTCCATCCCCCTGCGGCAGCTCCCCAGCTCACAAACACTGATGAGGTCACATCCTCTTCCACCAGCAGCACTTCCTGTGGAGCTCCTTTGACTAGAGAGAAACACCAATCAGAACATCTTTTGTCATATCAGTCAATCAACATTCCCCTCGTCGCTCTCAACCAATCTTAATTAATTGTACTGGGTTCGTTGTATGTGGTTAATATGTAGTGTGTGTAGGTATGTGTGTGTGTGTGTGTGTGTGTGTGTGTGTGTGTGTGTGTGTGTGTGTGTGTGTGTGTGTGTGTGTGTGTGTGTGTGCGTGTGTGTGTGCATGTAGAAAAAAATCAGTTGAACTTAACCTGGAACATAAACTGGAGATAAACTCTGAATTCCTCAGTTGCTGCTGGAACCTCCCAAGATAACTCACAGTTGCTGCCAGTCAAATATCTGGTGTGTGTTTGTGTCTCCATTACTCACTGGTGTTGATGTCTACAGAAGCATTTGTACTCCTCCTCTCTCCATTGCTGCTGATAACATCTACTGTGTAATGGCTTCCTGGGGAGAGGCACTCAAACCTGTAGGACCTACACACACACACACGCTCGCACGCAAGCACACACACACACACACACACACACACACACACACACACACACACACACACACACACACACACACACACACACACACACACAAACATGCAAACACACATAAACACAACCAGTGTTACCCAGACAGCAAGGGGCAGCTAGATCAGCCAATAAGGACAGTGTGCCAGGAGGGCAGGACTCACCGTGTCTCCTGGGCAGAGAGGTTCAGCTGCTGATTGGAGGTTTGGTTTGTAATTGACAGGATGAAGCCTTTCACATCGCCGCTGGCTTGGCCCCAGCTAACTGTCACAGACGAAGTGGTCTTACTGAGGATAAAAAACTCCACTGGACTGGGAGCTAACATACACGCACATGCACACACAAAGCAGATACAGGGAGACAGGTGTGTGTGTGTGTGTGTGTGTGTGTGTGTGTGTGTGTGTGTGTGTGTGTGTGTGTGTGTGTGTGTGTGTGTGTGTGTGTGTGTGTGTGTGTGTGTGTGTGTGTGTGTGTGTGTGTGTGTGTGTGTGTGTGTGTGTGTGTGTGTGTGAAGTGGTACAGCCTGCCTGGTAGCAAACCAGAGAACACTGCCCTTTGAACACATACCTTCTGGACCTAACACACACATATTAACATATTCTATAGATATGCGGCCAAGTATCTATATAATGTGTGCCAACTCACATGAGATGGCACTGCAGAGATGGATAGCTACCTGACCAATTCTGTTTTGTGTGTGTGTGTGTTTTTACGGCTGATCTTGACTTTTTTTGGTACATAATATTTCCACCATAATTTCGTATGACCAAAAACAGCTTCTGGACATCAGAACAGCAATCACTAACCTAAATTTAGATGAAGACATATTTTTCAAGGCAGCAGAGGCAGCAGCTGTGGATGTACTGCTCATCCCAAACCAGGCCCTAATCTCTTTCAAGTTCCGGAGATTCTCCCTGATGAGACTACGACGGTTGAGTAAATAAACCACCTCTACCCTCAGAAACATACAATAACTAGAGAACAAACTGGACGAGCTCCGTTCGAGACTATCCTATCAACGGGACCTGAAGAACTGTTATATCCTATGTTTCCCGGATTCATGGCTGAACAAGGACATAGACTGAACAGAAATAGAAACGCAACATGCAACAATTTCAAAGATTTGACTGAGTTACAGATAATATAAGGAAATCAGTCAATTTAAATAAATTCATTAGGCCTTAATCTATGGATTTCACATGACTGGGAATACAGATATGCATCTGTTGGTCACAGATACCTTAAAAAAATGATAGGGGCATGAAAAACACTAGAAAACCAGTCAGTATCTGGTGTGACCACCATTTGACTCATGCTGCGCAACACATCTCCTTCGCATAGAGTTAATCAGGCTGTTGATTGTGGCCTGTGGAATGTTGTCCCACTCCTCTTCAATGGCTGTGCGAAGATGCTGTATATTGGCGGGAACTGGAACACGCTGTTGAACACGTCGATCCAGAGCATCCCAAACAGGCTCAATGAGTGACATGGCTTGTGAGTATGCAGGCCGCCAATAACTGCATCAACGACATCGTTCCCACAGTAACAGTACTTATATATTCCAACCAGAAGCCATGGATATATTTTCCACCCAGAAGCCATGGATTACAGGCAACATCCACACAGAGCTAAAGGCTAGAGCTGCTGCTATCAAGGAGCAGGACACTAATCCAGACACTTATAAGAAATCCCGCTATGAACTCTGATGAGCCATCAAACAGTCAAAACATCAATAAAGGTAGATTGAATCCTCTGATGCTCATGGTATGTGGCAGGGCTTGAAAACAATCGTAGATTACAAAGGGAAACCCAGCCACGAGCTGCCCAGTGACGCAAGCCTACCAGACAAGCTACATTCCTTCTATGCTTGCTTAGAGGCAAGCAACACTGAACCATGCATGAGAGCACCAGCTGTTCCGGATGACTGTGTGATCTCACTCTATGTACCCAATGTAAGTCAGAATTTTAAACAGTTTAGCATTCACAAGGTCGCAGGGCCAGACGAATTACCAGGACACGTATTCAGAGCATGCACTCACCAGCTGGCAAGTGTCTTCACTGACATTTTTAAACTCTCCCTGACACAGTTTATAATACCTACATGTTTCAAGAAGACCACCATAGTCCTTGTGCCCAGGAACGCCAAGGTAACATGTCTAAATGACTATCACCCCGTAGTACTCACATCTGTAGACATGCTTTGAAAGACTGCTCCTGGATCACACCATCATTCGAGACACCCTGGACCCATTCCGATTTGCATACCGCACCAACGGATCCATAGATGACGCAATCTCTATTGTACTCCACACCACCCTCTCGCACCTGGACAAGAGGAACACCTATGTGAGAATGTTGTTCATTGACTATAGCTCAGCGCTCAACATCATACTCTCCTTCCAGACCCATATCAAACATCTCCAATCCAAAGTTAAATCTAGAATTGGCTTCCTATTTTGCAACAAAGCATCCTTCACTCATGCTGCCAAACATACCCTTGTAAAACTGACCATCCTACCAATCCTCGACTTTGGCGATGTCATTTACAAAATAGCCTCCAATACCCTACTCAACAAATTGGATGCAGTCTATCACAGTGCAATCCGTTTTGTCACCAAAGCCCCATATACTACCCACCATTGCGACCTGTACGATCTCTCTAGTCACCCCCAAAACCAATTCTTTCTTTGGCCGCCTCTCCTTCCAGTTCTCTGCTGCCAATGACTGGAACGAACTACAAAAATCTCTGAAACTGGAAACACTTATCTCCCTCACTAGCTTTAAGCACCAACTGTCAGAGCATCTTACATATTACTGCACCTGTACATAGCCCACCTATAATTTAGCCCAAACAACTACCTCTTTCCCAACTGTATTTAATTAATTTATTTATTTTTGCTCCTTTGCACCCCATTATTTTTATTTCTACTTTGCACATTCTTCCATTGCAAAACTACCATTCCAGTGTTTTACTTGCTATATTGTAATTACTTTGCCACCATGGCCTTTTTTGCCTTTACCTCCCTTCTCACCTAATTTGCTCACATTGTATATAGACTTGTTTATACTGTATTATTGACTGTATGTTTGTTTTACTCCATGTGTAACTCTGTGTCGTTTTTATCTGTCGAACTGCTTTGCTTTATCTTGGCCAGGTCGCAATTGTAAATGAGAACTTGTTCTCAACTTGCCTACCTGGTTAAATAAAGGTGAAATAAAAAAATAAAAATAATAATGGACTCCAAGCTCATCACTAAGCTCAGGACGCTGAGACTGAACACCCCCCTGCGCAACTGGATCCTGGACTTCCTGACGGGGCACCCCCAGGTGGTGAGGGTCGGCAGCAACACATCCACTACGCTGACCTTCAAAATGGGGGTGTGTGCTTACGTCCCTCCTGTACTGCTTACGTCCCTCCTGGTTACCCACGACTGTGCTGAAGACACAACAGTGGTTGGCCTGATCACCAACGACGATGAGACAGCTTATAGGGAGGAGGTCAGTGACCTGGCAATTATCATGGCCAACTCCACACACACCAACACAGTCATGAAGAAGGCACAGCAATGTTTCTTCCCCCTCAGGAGGCTGAAAACATTGGAAATGGGCCCTCAGATCCTCAAAAAGTTCTACAGCTGCACCATAGAGAGCATCTTGACTGGCTGTATCATCACTTGATATGGCAACTGCTTGGCATCCAATCTAAGGGCGCTACAGAGGGTAGTATATACGGCTCAGTACATAACTGGGGCCGAGCTCCCTTGCTATCCTGGACCTCTATACTAGGCGGTACCGATACAGCAAGTCTGGAACCAACAGGACTCTGAACAGCTTCTACACCAAGCCATAAGACTGCTAAATAGTTAGCTATTGGTTAACTACTTAACTATCTGCATTGAACCTTTTTGCACTAACTATTTTTACTCATCTCATATGCTGCTGCTACTGTTTATTATCTATCCTGTTGACTATTCACTTTATCCCTACCTACAGATGAAGTCAGAAGTTTACATACACCTTAGCCAAATACATTTAAACTCAGTTTTTCACAATTCCTGACATTAATCCTAGTAAAATTCCCTGTCTTAGGTCAGGTAGGATCACCACTTTATTTTAAGAATGTGAAATGTCAGAATAATAGTAGAGAGAATTAATTATTTCAGCTTTTATTTCTTTCATCACATTCACAGTGGGTCAGAAGTTTACAAACACTCAATTAGTATTTGGTAGCATTGCCTTGAAATTGTTTAACTTGGGTCAAATGTTTGGGGTAGCCTTCCACAAGAAGTTGGGTGAATTTTGGCCCATTCCTCCTGACAGAGCTGGTGTAACTGAGTCAGATTTGTAGGCCTCCTTGCTCGCATACGCCTTTTCAGGTCTGCCCACAAATTTTCTATAGGATTGAGGTCAGGGCTTTGTGATGGCCACTCCAATACCTTGACTTTGTTGTCCTTAAGCCATTTTGCCACAACTTTGGAAGTATGCTTGGGGTCATTGTCCATTTGGAAGACCCATTTACGACCAAGCTTTAACTTCCTGACTGATGTCTTGAGATGTTGCTTAAATATATCCAGATAATTTTCCATCCTCATGATGCCATCTATTTTGTGAAGTGCAACGGTTCCTCCTGCAGCAAAGCACCCCCACAACATGATGCTGCCACCCCTGTGCTTCATGGTTGGGATGGTGTACTTCGGTTTGCAAGCCTCCCCCTTTTTCCTCCAAACATATCGATGGTCATTATGGCCAAACAGTTATATTTTTGTTTCATCAGACCAGAGGACATTCCTCCAAAAAGTACAATCGTTGGCCCCATGTGAAGTTGCAAACTGTAGTCTGGCTTTTTTATGACGGTTTTGGAGCAGTGACTTCTTCCTTGTTGAGCGGCCATTCAGGTTATGTCGACATAGGACTCGTTTTACGATGGAAATAGATACTTTTGTACCTGTTTCCTCCAGCATCTTCACAAGGTCCTTTGCTGTTGTTCTGGGATTGATTTGCACTTTTTGCACCAAAGCATGTTCATCTCTAGGAGACAGAATGCGTCTCCTTCCTGATCGGTATGACGGCTGTGTGGTCCCATGGTGTTTATACTTGCGCACTATTGTTTGTACAGATGAACGTGGTACCTTCAGGCGTTTGGAAATTGCTCCCAAGGATGAAACAGACTTGTGGAGGTCTACAATTATTTTTCTGAGGTCTTGCTTGATTTCTTTTGATTTTCCCATGATGTCAAGCAAAGAGGCACTGAGTTTGAAGGTAGGCCTTGAAATACATCCACAGGTACACCTCCAATTGACTCAATTGATGTCAATTAGCCTATCAGAAGTTTCTAAAGCCATGACATAATTTTCTGGAATTTTCCAAGCTGTGAAAGGCACAGTCAACTTAGTGTATGTTAACGTCTGACCCACTGGAATTGTGATACAGTGAATTATAAGTGAAATAATCTGTCTGTAAACAATTGTTGGACAAATGGCTTGTGTCATGCACAAAGTAGATGTCCTAACCGACTTGCCAAAACTATAGTTCATTAACAAGAAATTTGTGAAGTGGTTGAAAACCTAAGTGTATGTAAACTTCTGACTTCAAATGTATCTACCTCAAACAACTCGTACCCCTGCACATTGACTCGGTCCTCGTACCTCGTGTAAATAGCCAAGTTATCATTGCCCATTGGATATTTATTCCTGGTGTTATTATTTTTCTATTATTTCTCTTGTTTTCTCTTTGCAATGTTAGGAAGGGCCCAAAAAATGCTGCTTAACTTGTAAGCATTTCACTCTTAGTCTACATGGCACTTGATTTGATACTCGACCACATACGCACACATTATACAGATACTCGACCACATACACACAGTATACATGCACACACACTTTATAAACACACACACACACTCTACCGAAGTACCATAAGCGTGTGATGACAGTCGAGACAGATGACTTCATAGTTGTGTCCATGTCCAGGGGCTGGATCCCAAAGCATCTCTAATGACGACTCTGTTACTGAGCCCTCTCTCACACTGCTGGGTGACGGCAGAAGTACACACACACACCTGACAGGGTCGGCCAACACGTTGTCAGATTCTCCCCTCTGCTAGAAACATACACACCACCTGGGGGGCTCAGCGCTACACACACACACACACACACACACACACACACAGTCAATATACTGTACAGAACCACATAAGCACACACTCAATATATTTGTAACACACACAACCACGCAGAAGCACACCTAAAGAATTACACGAACACAGAGTTTCATACCAGTGTGTATGGTCAGTTCCTCCACTACTTGCCACATCATGTTCTGTGTGTTAACTCTGACCCTGTACTTCCTGAACCCCTCCAGTCCTTCAATCACAGTCGACCTGGAACTGCTGGCCACACCCCTTCTCCTCTCCTGGCCTGAAGCTACATCCCCCCAGCAAACCAGGAACAGCACAGCATGCTGGGAGTCTGGGGCCGTCCAGCTTACTGTGATCTGACTGTCACATAGCAAATGGTGATGTTCCGAGGGGGAAGGGGCCGTGTGTGAGTGATGTGCGTGTTCCCAAGGCTTCAAGCGGCCCCAGCGAGGTGAGAGGCTCTGAGGGACAGAGAGTAGATCTTCCCTGGGGACAGACCTGGCACCTTCAGCCCTCTGGACAATAGGGACACTGGGACACGACTTGCACTTCTCTTCTCCCTTTCTTTCTCCTCTTCCCCATTTTCTTCCCCTTCCTCCTGAACCTTGTATTGGACATAGAGCTGGGGGGTGACGTCACTCCAGTGGATATCTGCTTTTCTCTCTGTTACATCCAGCAGTTCAAAGGTGAACAAACGAGGGAAGAGAGGGAATGAGAGCGACAGAGAGAGAGAAAGAGAGACAGAGAGAGATAGGGTTAATGTGTGTCTGGCAGTGGTAAAGAGGTATTGGTTGTATATTTACTTGGGTATTGACTGTATTAATGCATACTTTCCCAGTGACGGATAAAGGGTAAAAGGATGTGGCAGAAGAACGGCGTAAGAAAGTAGCCGGGTCCAGTAGAGTTCTTCTGCAGGGCAAAACAGTCCATCTGATTGGCTAGCAGCGATAATGATAGCACTAGCCATGTTGTAGGAGGAGCCATCGGACGAATGGGGCCACCTCTTATCCTGTGAAGAAAAACAACAACAACAAAAACATTTTGTGTGTAACGGTTGTCAACTTCCTCCTCTGAGGAGGAGTAGTAGGAAGGATCGGAGGACCAAAATGCAGCGTGGTATGTATCCATAATGTAATTTAATGAATACAAAATACAAAAGAATAAGATAATCAAAATGAAAACCGAAACAGTCCTGAATGGTGCACACACTGAAACGGAAAAATAATCACCCACCAATCAAGGGTGAAAACAGGCTGCCTAAGTATGATTCTCAATCAGGGACAACGATTGACAGCCTCCTCTGATTGAGAACCATACCAGGACAAATACAGAAATACCAATTCATAGAAAAACAAACATAGACAATCCACCCAACTCACGCCCTGACCATACTAAAACAAAGACATAACAAAAGAACTAAGGTCAGAACGTGACATTGTGTGTGTTTGTGTCAGACAGACACGCTGAGAATGTCCCAATAATCATTTTTAAATCACAGACTAACACGCTCCTCTGTAAGAAGGAAACTAATGTGTCTGCCTGTTTAGAAAAGCAGACACCATTCATGCTAACACAGCCCGTTTCTCTCACTCACACGCTTATGTGTGTGTGTTACCTTTCTGTCATTGAGAGCGGTCCAGAGCAGTAGGTGAGAGGAGAGGAGGAGGAGGTCTGTCTGTTTTAACGTCTACCAGGTGACCTCCTGAAGCCACGCCCATACAGGTTTGCTGGGCGTCGCCCCATGACAGGCTCTGCCTACTCACAATATAGTAGCTCCTTCCGCTCGCCAGCCAACCAATAGGACATTGGGCTGAGGAGAGACAATAGTCAACTCAGACATATAGCAGTCAACGTTAATTACATCTACGTGTGTTATTTTTTTTTCATAGATCTTGCCTCTTGCCTAAATAGCAGGAAGAAGATTATACAGTCAACTCCCCTGTTCTTGACTATGGTCACACCATTTACCAGATTGCAGCAGACACTACAGTCGTGGCCAAAAGTTTTGAGAATGACACAAATATTAATTTTCATATGATGGCAATTTGCATATACTCCAGAATGTTATGAAGAGTGATCAGATGAATTGCAAAGTCCCTCTTTGCCATGCAAATGAACTGAATCCCCAAAAACATTTCCACTGCATTTCAGCCCTGCCACAAAAGGACCAGCTGACATCATGTCAGTGATTCTCTCGTTAACACAGGTGTGAGTGTTGACGAGGACACGGCTGGAGATCACTCTGTCATGCTGATTGAGTTCGAATAACAGACTGGAATCTTCAAAAGGAGGGTGGTGCTTGGAATCATTGTCCTTCCTCTGTCAACCAAGGTTACCTGCAAGGAAACATGTGCCGTCATCATTGCATTGCACAAAAAGGGCTTCACAGGCAAGGATATTGCTGCCAGTAAGAATGCACCTAAATCAACCATTTATCGGATCATCAAGAACTTCAAGGAGAGCGGTTCAATTGTTGCGAAGAAGGTTTCAGGACGCCCAAGAAAGTCCAGCAAGCGCTAGGACCGTCTCCTGAAGTTGATTCAGCTGCAGGATCGGAGCACCACCAGTACAGAGCTTGCTCAGGAATGGCAGCAGGCAAGTGTGAGTGCATCTGCACGCACAGTGAGGTGAAGACTTTTGGGGGATGGCCTGGTGTCAAGAAGGGCAGCAAAGAAGCCTGATGAATCCCCTTTCCGATTGTTTGGGGCATCCGGAAAAAAGCTTGTCCGGAGAAGACAAGGTGAGCGCTACAATCAGTCCTGTGTCATGACCAAATGAGTTTCCCCCTGGTGGGATAATACAGTTGATGTGAATCTGAATCTGGTTGGCTGGTCCTCATTAAAGTCCTGTAGATCACTTAATTATTCCCATTTTGTTTACAAAGCTCTACTACACAACATTCCAACTCACCTAACTTCACTATTAAAATATGAGATACCAAACCCGTTAACAAGGTTGGTTAACTCTTGAGGTTCCTCGGGTCTCCACCAAACTAGGTAAATCTACTTTTAGTTTTAAAGCACCTCATTGCTGGCACCAATTACAAAATGTATTACGACTGGATGTTCTGTTGTTGCTCGAGCAATTTCAAATACTGATTGGGAACCTTCTTATTGAGGAATGCAATTGTTTTTCTTGAATATTTATGTTGTATTTTACTTGTTTTATATTGTATTAGATTTGTGATTTTGTCTCATGACATTGTATATGCAGGACTCCCTTATGAAAGAGTCCTGGTCTCAATGTTGACTCCTAGCTTAAATAAAGGGAAAAAATGTAAAAATATACCTGTCTCCATGGTGGTGTGTAGTCTCTGGGTGAGGCTGATGTTGAGGTGTGTGAAGGGCGTGGTCAACTCTGCTGTGATGCTGTAGTGTGCTCCAGGCTGCAGACATCTCACTGCGTACGAGGAGTTGTGTGTGTGTGTGTTTGGTGTGCATGGTTGTGAAGAGTGAGGGCAGTGAGAGTCTGTTGGTTCTGTAGGGTGCAGGATAGCAAAGCACTGGTGGTGGTCACCTCGACACGGAGAGAGGAGAGGGGGACAGGAGCTACACAGTGCACACATAAACAAACACAAATGCACGCACACACGCACGCATGCACACACACACACATACACACACGAACCTGTTACAACTGCACAAGTCTAATTGTGAAACAGTAAACCATTCCTTTTCATCCATTATCTGTTAAAGTCTGTTGTATAACGGGACTATAGAGGTTAGGGGTCAAGGTTAGGCTCACCAATATGAAAGGTCTTAGTCTCCAGTGTGGCGTTTTTTTTATAGCGTTCCATGTGATGTCACTTCCTACTGGCTCCTCAGCCAATTGCAGCAGCAGCCTGCAGTCAGGTGAACACTCAGAGCGGCCAATAGGATCAAGCCACACCTGAAGGGGCGAGGACAGAGAGTGGTTTAGTGGTTGCGATATGTTTGTGGTTGTCCAGTGGTTGTGTGGTCAGACCATGAGGTTGGGTGATGGTTGTATGGTGGGTGGGTTCTGACCATGAGGTTGTGTGCCGTTCTGTAGGAGATAGTGTAGCAGTCTGGACCAGAGGGGAAGCGGCCAAACATAACCTCAACAACCACGACCGCCAACTCGGCACACTGGACACAAGAGAAACTGATCACCTGGAAAGAGAGGGAGAGTGAGAGGGGAAAGAGAGAGACGTTCTATACATAGACATTCTATAAATCGCTCAGACTATAGGTGTAAAATTTGACTTTGACACAGACTGTTAAACGAGAGCTGTGATAGATAACTGTTTCACCTAAAACTAATAGCTAGAAACTGTGTGTGTGTGTCTTACCTGGATGAACCCTATCAGCAGCCACACATGCACCATTCCAACCATTGGGAAGCCTGGTCCTCTCATCAGTGCACAACAGGAGTGACATGCACTATCCTCTAAAGATAGTACCACAACATGCATACATCCAATATCAATATGGCTTTGGAATCAGAAAACCTGTCTGTTTGGATATCTCATCTATGTACTGAAGAGTGAGGTAATGTGCAGTGGCTTCAGTGAGGACTGAGGTTGTCAGTGTTCTGTGTAAGAGGAGGAGGAGTGTAATCACAGCTGAACTGTACCGAGGAGTCCTCCCTAGTGATGCAACACAACTTTGAATTTAGCGCTCCGCAGCAGCATACCGAGAAGCAGAGCCTCGTGTGAAGACACGCACAGTCCAATTCAATCAGTCTGTGTGTCGTTCAGCCCAATTTTTTCTGCCCTGCCGCCCTTTCCTCTTTGTTGGGATAAGAGCCGGTTACTATGACAAACAGGCTTGCAGCCACACAGAGAGCAACTCCTGGTGAGAGAGGGAGAAAGAAAGAGAGGGAGAGAGAAGGATAGGGAGAAAGAACGGGGTGAAAGTAAAGAACTTAAAGTAGACCAGATAGACAACATTCCATATACCTCAGCCTCTTTGCAGATTTATTCTCTAGTGCATTTAGGACCACTCTCTCTTTCTCACACAGACACACACACCCACTGTTCAGTCGATTAATTTCTGGGCTGTATTGATGCAGTGATTTTCTAACCAACTCCACTGCTGTGTGTTCCACACGGCAGATCAAAACAGTCGGTGTGTGTATGAGAGAGAGTGAGTGTAGAGAGAGCTGAATAGCGAGTAGTTGAATGTGAGCTAGTGGTCTGTGCGAATGATAAAAAATTAATAATTTACTGATCAATCACTAATCAATGACGGATCAATGTGGTTTCCTGTCTCTTCAATACTTCACTTCTTCCTGGTGGAGGTCACTGGTATTTTACTGATGACGAAGTGTCATTAACATGTTTTATTTAGATGGTAATTATATACTGAGTGTACAAAACATTAGGAACACCTGCTGTTTCCATGACATAGACTGACCAAGTGAATCAAGGTGAAAACTACGATCCCTTATTTATGTCACTTGTTAAATCCACTTCAATAAGTGTAGATGAAGGGTAGGAGACAGTTTAAAGAATGATTTTTAAGCCTTGACACTATTGAGACATGGATTGTGTATGTGTGCCATTCAGAGGGTGAATGGGCAAGACAAAGATTTAAGTGCCTTTGAACGGGGTATGGCATTAGGTGCCAGGTGGTTTGAGTGTGTCAAGAACTGCAACACTGCTGGGTTTTTCACAATCAACAGTTTCCTGTGTGTATCAACAATGGTCTACCACCCAAGGGACATCCAGCCAACTTGACAAAACTGTGGGAAGCATTGGAGTCAACATGGGCCGGCATCCCTGTGGAACACTTTCAACACCTTGTAAAGTCCATGAATTGAGGCTGTTCTGAGGGCAAAGGGGGGCGCAACTCAATATTAGAAAGGTGTTTCTAATGTTTTGTACACTCAGTGTATATACACACACATTGTTACACAGACCTCCACACAATAATTACACACTACTAGGCCAGAGAAACACAAACACACATCAGCATTGAACACACTGAGTCAGCAGGGGAGTGTGTGTGTGGAGGAGGATGGAAAGTTTTTCATTCATGCAAAAAAAACACCAACCAGTCAGAGACACTGTTGAGTATTTTATTGTTCTATTCTGAGTGTTAACATCTGTGTGATGGCAACAGCACATACTGTATGATTACTGGCACAATGCTTCATAATAAACAACACAGCACATACTGTATGATTACTGGCACAATGCTTCATAATAAACAACACAGCACATACTGTATGATTACTGGCACAATGCTTCATAATATACAACACAGCACATACTGTATGATTACTGGCACAATGCTTCATAATAAACAACACAGCACATACTGTATGATTACTGGCACAATGCTTCATAATAAACAACACAGCACATACTGTATGATTACTGGAACAATGCTTCATAATAAACAACACAGCACATACTGTATGATTACTGGCACAATGCTTCACAATAAACAACACAGCAGATAATGTATGATTACTGGCACAATGCTTCACAATAAACAACACAGCACATACAGCCTTCTGTAGAATTACAGATCATCTACTTCCAGATGCTTAGGTGGATTAATAATGCATTGATTTAAATCCAAATACTTTTGTATAAAAGATTTACATTTGTAATGAATGTTTTTTGTTCTAAGACAAATATTAGCGGCATATTAAACATGTCATCAGGAGAGAACTAGATCACTGACATACTAAATCAGCAGTACTCCTGTCAGCTGGGACCAACTGATCTGAACATTATAAAGCCAGAGAGGACTAGCTCGTGTTACACACGAGGAGGAGTAGGCTACAGCAGTACAGATAGGACTAGTGTTATCATAGTACAGGAGGAACTGGTTACAGCCCTACACATCTGTAATGACAGGTCACTACAACAGGCCAGCATACACCCTTCAACAACAGACTGAAGGAAGACTAAAGAACTCGCCTACCTGGACGCTTCACCTGTCTGACCTCTAACCTTCCATCCTCCGTCCAACCTACTGTTTGCCATACTGGAGCTCACATTGACTAGATCAGGGTCGATAGACTTTAGTTTTACGTTAAAAAAGACTGTAAAATCACCAGGAATTCAGCTAAAAATTAGTTTAGTTTAGGAAATGTTTCCAAGTATTCCCACAAAAAAAACATGTCTCAATGTATGAAATGATTGTTATTTTCAAATAGCATTTATTTTTTGGCTTAGTTGTGGTCAATTTGCAGTGTAACTAATCAAAAGAGAACTATCACGCTCTCCAGAAGCTTGGCTGGTGCATAAAACCTGTGAATTCAGACAAACAAAGAGGTGTAATGGGTTCACAAAATATGTTGCATAAAGCTTAGTTCATTATTCAATATGTTACATTTTTCTACTGCATCAGGGATAGCGTACACAGATGTTTAGTCTTTACAGCCTTCTTCAGTGTGTAGGTACCTGTGTACAGTGTACAAATTATTATAATTATTTTCCATGCCCCTGACCATCCTCCTGAATCTAGTTGCCTACCCCTGGATTACAGTAGATCTCATTAGTTCCATAGGCAGGAGCAGTCTAGAGGTTCCTGGAAGCTGTAGTCCACCAGGGTAGCATTGCGTGAGCAGTAGAGGGTGACGGAGCGGGATTGTAGTCCACTCTCTCTGCAGCACTTACAGAAGCGGGCGTGGCTGTTGATGTTGAAGTTAAAGATGGTGGCAGACGGACACTTCCCATCACACGAATACACTGTCAACTGAGAGAGAGAGAGAGGGGTGGTAAGATTTTATACTCCGTAAAAAAAACATCTTATTGATACTGTCTCTCTCTTACCGGTGCGTTGCTCCTGCAGTCGTCTTTCCTGATGGTGGTTCGGATTGCTACACGCTTACACATCTTACCGTCCTCCTTACCTAAACACACACGCACACAGAAGAAACGCTGAGATACACGCAAGCACACACACAGCTTTCAGCCCCAGAGTCCTGTCATTCACACAGTAAAAGGCCTATTGAGCAGGACTCTTTTGCCTAGCAGCGGTGGCTCAGTTTAATTGACAGCCAGCTGACTGGGGGGCAGTTATCATGCCAGAGACCCAGCTCCCATTGGGCACTGGCCTGAACTTAAACTCACTCTAGCCAATCGGGGATAAGACACAGGGGGCAGAGGGGTGGGGGATGATGGAATGCTGAGAGGTAGCAACATGGCATCCAGCTCTACACTTGGCCAAACTCTCTGTATATGTGAAGGAATGGGGATGATTCTTACTCACATAGAGGATTCAGCACAGCAATAACATGTTGACACATTGGAATGGGGTTTTGTCCTGAGGAATGTTAGGTGAACCTTGACCTGTAGTTTATATGTATGGTGTGGTAGGGTTAGGACTAGACAAACACACACTGTGATAGGTGAAGGATGAGAGGTCGTGGTACCTGTGTCACAATTAGTACTACCAGTGAGGGTTATGGGGTGAGAGGTTAAAGATGAAAGGTGAGAGGTCGTGGTACCTTTGTCACAGTTAGTACTACCAGTGGGGGTTACGGGGTTAACGGTAAACGGTATAACACCGACTCCAGAACCTGGGAGCAGCGGCAGGAACAACAACGTCAGGAGAACGATAGGAGAACACACAGGTTAACGTTGGTTTAGAACACATTGAAAACACACAGAGGAATCAGCGCAGTGGCATGCACAGCCATGTGAGCCAGACAATGTTCTCTGAGACTGTGGAAGACAGCCAGATGGCCAAACACTCAGGATTACCACACGCTGATGCACCAAGGCTCATTCTCATTGGCCAAACTAAACACCAAGCATCACCATTGGCCAAAATGTAACAAAAACAAGCATTCCCATTGGCCAAACTGGTAAAGCAGGCAAGCGGACAAGGATGCAGAGCTGCTGTATTACTGGGAGAGCAGACTGGGTCTGTGTTCTTCACCTTTACATGCACAATTTGTGTTTAATGGGACAGTTCACCAGTGGTGTAAAGTACTTAAGTACAAAATATTTTAAAGTACTACTTAAGTAGTAATAATGTAGTTTTATTCCATACATTTTACCTGACATCCAAAAGTACTTCATTTTGACCGCTTAGCAGGTGGTCCAATTCAAGCACTTATCAAGACAACACATGGTCATCCCTTCTGCCTCTGATCTGGCAGACTCACTAAACACAAATGCATCTTTTATAAATGATGTCTCAGTGTTGGAGTATGCCTCTGGCTATCCATACACTTTAAAAACAAGAAAATGGTACCATGTTATTAAAAGAAGGAATTGGAAATGATTTATACTTCTGATACTTTAGTATATTTGAGCAATTACATTTACTTTTGATACTTAAGTATATTTAGAACCAAATACTTTTAAACTTTTACTCGAGTAGTATTTTACTGAGTGACTTTTACTTTTACTTGAGTAACTTTCTATTAAGGTATCTATACTTTTACTCAAGTATGACAAATTGATACTTTTCCCAACACTGCAGTTCACTTAAAATACAAACTGCCTTCCTCTTATGGACATCTAAGTAGTTTATGGATTCACAGAGTCTGTTTAGCTACAGTTTATTATTAGCATCATTGAGTTTAAAAGAAAATTGGAGTGGTAGGACGGACCACTGTTTGCATGCTGTTAATCTCCAGATAACTGTGAATTATGATCATTTATCCACTAAATAAAGTATTTTCCAATCAACAGTAAAATCCTTCTTCAATATTATCATGACAGTGTATCAGGACCATCAGGCAGATCAAGGACCACCCCTACAGCAGAGGCTGCTGGGTTGTGTAGTGATTCATGCTGGTTGTTGCCAGCCAACCACAAGCTTTTACTCTGCTTTAGGCTGCTACAGGCCACACCCCCCCAACCAGTCAGCCAATAAGCCCAACCGTTGCCAGGCAATGCCCTGCCCACCCCTGTGGTTGACAGCTGAAAGCATATGAGAAGCAAATGTGATCGGTCACTTACACGTTCTGCAACAGCCGTCCACATAGCTCTGGACCACGCCCCCATTCTGCAATGATTGAAAAAAGGTTACAGACAGACCTCATTGTGTGTGAATGTTAGTGTGTGTGTGTGTGTTTACCTGAGTGCACTCTGTGTCATTGAAGGGGGGGCAGACCACCCCTGAGGCCAGCACCACGGTTCCCCCTGCCGTCTCCACACAGTCGTACCGTGTACAATTATCTACCCAGGAGCTCCCCGCCTGTTCACACACACACCGTCAAAGTTATTCATCCAGGATTTTCCTGTGTGTTAGGTAGATTATTTGTGTCTGTTTGGCAGTATTAGGTGGTGTGTGTGTGTGTGTGTTCTCACAGTGAAGACCTCAGTGGTTCTGTTGTGGCTGTTGAAGGAACAGGAGACGTTCTTACAGGAGCCACAGCACACCTGAGGATCTGACGATGCTGCGTAAAGCTGGTGCTGAGAGGTGGGAGGGAGGTCAGAAAGGGGGGGGAGGGGAGAAATCAGAAGGAGGGGGAGAAATCAGAAGGAGGGGGAGAAGTCAGAAGGGGGAGAAGTCAGAAGGAGGGGAGAAGTCAGAAGGAGGGGGAGAAGTCAGAGGAGGGGACAAGTCAGAAAGAGGGGGAGAAGTCAGAAAGAGGGGAGAAGTCAGAAGGAGGGGGAGTCAGAAGGGGGGGTTAGAAGGGGGAGAGGAGTCAGAAAGGGGGGGAGAAGTCAGAAGGGGGAGAGAAATCAGAAGGGGGGAGAAGTCAGAGGAGGGGAGAAGTCAGAAGCAGGGGTTGAAGTCAGAAGGGGGGAGAAATCAGAAGAGGGGAGAAGTCAGAAGGAGGGGGAGAAGTCAGAAGGGGGGAGAAGTCAGAAGGAGGGGAGAAGTCAGAAGGAGGGGGAGAAGTCAGAAGGGGGGAGAAGTCAGAAGGAGGGGAGAAGTCAGAAGGAGGGGGAGAAGTCAGAAGGAGGGGAGAAGTCAGAAGGAGGGGGAGAAGTCAGAGGAGGGGACAAGTCAGAAAGAGGGGGAGAAGTCAGAAAGAGGGGAGAAGTCAGAAGGAGGGGGAGTCAGAAGGGGGTTAGAAGGGGAGAGGAGTCAGAAAGGGGGAGAAGTCAGAAGGGGGAGAGAAATCAGAAGGGGGGAGAAGTCAGAGGAGGGGAGAAGTCAGAAGGAGGGGTTGAAGTCAGAAGGGGGGAGAAATCAGAAGAGGGGAGAAGTCAGAGGTGGGAAAAAGTCAGAAGGAGGGGGAGAAGTCAGAGGAGGGGACAAGTCAGAAAGAGGGGGAGAAGTCAGAAAGAGGGGAGAAGTCAAAAGGAGGGGGAGTCAGAAGGGGGGGTTAGAAGGGGGAGAGGAGTCAAAAAGGGGGGGAGAAGTCAGAAGAGAGGGGAGAAGTCAGAAGGAGGGGTTGAAGTCAGAAGGAAGGGTTGAAGTCAGAAGGAGGGGTTGAAGTCAGAGGAGGGGTTGAAGTTAGAAGGGAGGAGAAGTCAGAGGAGGGGTTGAAGTCAGAAGGAGGGGTTGAAGTCAGAGGAGGGGTTGAAGTCAGAAGGAGGGGTTGAAGTCAGAGGAGGGGTTGAAGTTAGAAGGGAGGAGAAGTCAGAGGAGGGGTTGAAGTCAGAAGGAGGGGTTGAAGTCAGAGGAGGGGTTGAAGTTAGAAGGGAGGAGAAGTCAGAGGGAAGAAGTCAGAAGGAGAAGTCAGGGGAGGGGACAAGTCGGAAAAAGGGGGAGAAGTCAGAAAGAGGTGATAAGTCAGAAGGAGGGGAGAGGTCAGAAAGAGGGGAGAAGTCAGAAGGAGGGGGAGTCAGAAGGAGGGGGAGTCAGAAGGGGGGGTGAGAAGGGGGGAGTCAGAAGGGGGTGAGGAGTCAGAAAGGGGGGGAGAGGTCAGAAAGAGGGGAGAGGTCAGAAAGCGGGGAGAAGTCAGAAGGGGGGGAGTCAGAAGGGGGGGGTCAGAAGGGGGAGAGGAGTCAGAAAGGGGGGGAGAAGTCAGAAGGGTTTACGTAACTCTGATCTGGATGGAAGTTTGGAGTGTGTGTGAGAGAGAGAGAGAGAGAGAGACATACCGGGCCACACTTCTGAGAGCAGTTGACAGCGGACACGTCCATGGCGTAGTATCCGGTGTGTGTGTCACGGTGTGTCAGACAGTGTACGGTGTAACACAGCTCTCCTTCATAGTACTGAATCAGGCTCTGCCCTGGCCCCAGCACCGTGACTCCCTGGAACACACACACCTCTGCCTTCTCTACACACAGAGATCAGGGGTCAGGGGTTAGTAGCCTAGGGTGTGTTTGTGCATAGTGTGTGTGTATGTGTGTGTACTTACCGCAGGTGTAGCGGGGGCAGCCACAGATGCTTCTGCTGTCTGGAACCTCCACCTGTACCTCCCCCTGAGAGACCAGAGACGTTACTATGACACACACAAACACACACACACACACATGCACATTGCACACACAAACAGGAATATTCCTGAAGTTGACTGACTCACCACCTGACAGACTGGGAGAGAGCTGTCCTCACACTGGCATTCTGAGAGAAGAAGAGAGACTGTTTGTTCACTACAGAACTGGAGGCCTAGAACCATGCTCTGTTTGGACTACAATATTTTTCAAAGACACAGTTCTGGGCATGATGGTATGTGTGTGCATTTAAATGTGTGTGTGCAACTATTGCGTTTGCAAAAATGTGTGTTTGTGTGTGTGTACCACAGCGGTGGTCGGGGCAGCAGTGTCCAGGGTGGGTGGTTTGGACCAAAGACAGGCCAGGAGAGCAGGTCAGAGACGACTCAGGACACAGGTTCACATCACACACTGCACACAGGAGAACACTGCTGTAAACATCAACCCTGTGTGTGTGTGTGTACATGAATGTGTGTTGTCTGTACAGCTTGTATAGTGTGTAGAGTATAATGTTACCACAGTGGTATTGAGGGCAGCAGCTGTTAGTGGTGTTTAGATTCACAGCTAATATCTCGCCATCGGAACAGGCCGGGACGGGCTCGATACATGACTCACACACTGCAGAGAGAAGACACACACACCGTTGGTCACTGACTGTTTTTGGGCGATCGTCGGTCCTCTACTTAAGGGCAACATCTACCCAAAGTTCAGCTACAGTAATGTTGGACGGAGACGGTCGACCCAGGAAGCAGTAGAAGGTCTGACCTTACCACACAGGAAGGAGTAACAGCAGGAGTTGTCCTCACGGACCTCCACGAGGAACTGATCTTCTCTGCAGTCAGGGGCGGTGACGGGGGGACAGGCATGGGGGTCGCACTCTGAGACAGACCAATCACAGGACTCAGTTATTAAACCACACCTAACAATACCAGTGAATGATTAAAGCTATTATCTTTTGGTTCAGTACCTACCACAACGGTACTCTGGGCAGCAGGACAAGGCACTGTAACCAATCACCAGCCGGTTCCCATTTTCACAGGGCGGAGCCTCACTCTCACAGATGGTCAGATTACACTCTGAGAGAGAGAGAGAGAGAGAGAGAGAGAGAGAGAGAGAGAGAGAGAGAGAGAGAGAGAGAGAGAGAGAAAGAGAGAGAGATGCAGCTTAAGCCCCACCCTCTTCAACATACATATCAACAAATTGGCGAGGGCACTAGAACAGTCTACAGTACCAGTACATCTACTGTTTGCTGATGATCTGGTGCTTCTGTCCCCAACCAAGAAGGGCCTACAGCAGCACCTAGATCTTATGCATAGATTCTGTCAGTAAATCTCAGTAAGACAAAAATAATGGTGTTCCAAAAAAGGTTAAGTTGCCAGGACCACAAATACAAATTCCATCTTGACACAGTTGCCCGAGAGCACACAAAAAACTATACATACCTCTGCCTAAACATCAGTGCCGCAGGTAACTTCCACAAAGCTGTGAATGATCTAAGAGACAAGGCAAGGGGCTCCCGAGTGGCGCAGCGGTCTAAGGCACTGCATCTCAGCGCTAGAGGCGTCACTACAGACACCCTGGTTTGAATCCAGGCTGTATCACAACTGGCCGTGATTGGGAGTCCCATAAGGCGGCGCACAATTGGCCAGCATCGTCCGGGTTTGGCCGGTGTAGGCCGTCATTGTAAATAATAATTTATTCTTAACTGACTTGCCTGGTTAAATAAAGGTTAAATAAAAAAAGAAGAGCCTTCTATGCCATCAAAAGGAACATAACATTTGACATACCAATTAGGATCTGTCTAAAAATACTTGAATCAGTTATGGAAACCATTGCCCCTTATGGTTCTGGGGTCCACTCACCAACCAAGAATTCACAACATGGGACAAATACCAAAAATATCCTCCGTGTACAACGTAAAACACCAAATAATGCATGCAGAGCAGAATTAGGCCGATACCCGCTAATGATCAAAACTGAGCTGTTAAATTCTACAACCACCTAAAAGGAAGCAATTGCCAAACCTTCCATAACAAAACCATCACCTACAGAGAAATAAACCTGGAGAAGAGTCCCCTAAGCAAACTGGTCCTGGGGCTCTGTTCACAAACAGACCCCACAGAGCCCCAGGACAGCAACACATTTAGACCCAACCAAATTATGAGAAAACAAAAAGATGATTACTTGACACATTGGAAAGAATTAACAAAATAACAGAGCAAACTAGAATGCTATTTGGCCCTAAACAGAGAGTACACAGTGGCAGAATACCTGACCATTGTGACTGACCCAAAATGAAGGAAAGCTTTGACTATGTACAGACTCAGTGAGCATAGCCTTGCTATTGAGAAAGGTCGCCATAGGCAGACCTGGCTCCCAAGAGAAGACAGGCTATGTGCACACTGCCCACAAATTGAGGTGGAAACTGTGCTGCACTTCCTAACCTCCTGCCAAATGTATAACCATATTAGAGACATGTTCCACTCAGATTACACAGACCCACCAAGAATTTGAAAACATATTCAATTTTGATAAACTCCCATATCTATTGGGTGAAATACCACAGTGTGCAATCACAGTAGCAAGATTTGTGACCTGTTGCCACAAGGGCAACCAGTGAAGAACAAACACCATTGTAAATACAACCTCTATTTAAGTGTATTTATTTGAGCTTTTTGCACAACGTTACAACACTGTATATAGACATAATAACACTGTATATAGATCATAATATGATGTCTTTATTCTTTGGGAACCTGTGTGAGTGTAATACTGTTCACTTTGTATTGTTTATTTACATTTTGTTAATCCATTTCACTTGCTTTGGCAATGTAAACATATGTTTCCCATGCCTCTTGAATTGAATTGAGAGAGAGAGAGAGAGAGTCGATGGTATATGTAGGTGTCTAAGCATGCATGTGTGTGTGTGTCCTCACCACAGATCTTCTTGGGACAGCAGGCCCCCTCTTCCAGGACATCCAGTACGTACTCTCCCTCCCTCTCACACAGCGGAGTGGGACTAAAGCTGCAGTCAGGTTCTACTGCCACCACAGAACCGTTCTCCAGGCAGCGGAACAGACAGCAGCCACGCAATGACCCGTTCCACACCTCCCCAGGGGCCCGCGGAGATCCCTCGTTATCCGTACACACTACAAACACACACAGACACACGTATCAGTACACTCTAAAAAACACAGAAGCAGAACCATAACAAGAGTCATACAGAGCACAAGCTCATAGAGCTGACATACTAGAAAACTTTCTAC